>NW_022142216.1:0-23674 GCF_007565055.1 Rhinopithecus roxellana | reverse complement strand
TAATTCTTTTTTAGTAGTTAAGATGAATCTTGGAAACAAGTCTTAAAAATGCTGCCAAGAGAATAAGATAGGTAACAATTGGACATGTGCTATTTATAAAACTTTATTAAGAGGTTACACAGATCTATTATTTTGGGATCTGTGGAGTTAGACTATTTAGAGCTGGTGCCATCTAACCCTTTTCTTGGAACCTGAACGTGGGGGACAAAAGGAGTAATGACACTGCTCAGTGGATACCCATAGGCCGCTGCCTCTCATCCCTGCAGCTCTGGCAACATTACAGTTACCTGGGAGGCTCTGAGAAATGCTGGTGCCCAGATGTCACTCCAGGAGAATGCAATCAGAAAAGGATGGCATCTGTACCTCTTAGAAGTTTCTCAGGTGATTCTGCCAAGCGAGGAGCCTGAGACTCACAGCTTTAGGGAAAAGAGAAATGACCTCTTTGCTCATTCCTTATGATATGATAGATTTTTAACATATATTTATCTTTACCCGGGGTCTGTACAATGAAAGGAAAAGATAATGAGGTAACAAGTAATGCAGAATGTCTCTCTGATCACAAGTCAAAATGTGGAAGTGGGTTTCACACATCAAAGGTGGGACTTCGTTCCTGGCACTGATCTCTATTTGAGTTCCTCTTTTGTAGCATCTACAACAGTTAGATTAGCTCATGAATGCTAATTTATCCTACCGGGCCCAGCAGATATACAGTATTGGCTGGAAGATGATTTGAAACTTTAACTTGGGATGCCAGAGCTTTGCCTCCCAGACCCCCACTTATCTCCTCTGCTCAACCCCAGCTTGGCTGCAGCCCAGGCAACCTGAGCAGGACTCACCCCATCTCCCTTCTCCCTGGAAGAGAAACAGAAAAAGCGTGAAGATGATGGATGGAGGAAGGGAGATGTGAATCAAGGTGCAAGACTGAGAGCTGGTGAAGAGTCATGAAATGTCTTGGAGAAAATCTCTTCAAATCCCCTTTTTTCCTGGAGTTACTCAAGCACAAGATGCATTTCGGGAGTCAGCCAAGAAAGAGGCCCACGGAATTTTAAGAGTCAAGAAAACAAAAGCAATCCAGGCTTATCCAGCCTATGGATTTGTGTATGGGCATGATACAAGGCAGTAATGATACATTTGCTCTTTATGCCCCCAAATAAGAGGACTGATACACCATCAAGGAAAACCCCCAGAAAAGGGAAAAACCTTAAAATAGCAAATAAAAAGAGCCCTACAAAACTAGCCTTTACCAAGTTCTAGGGACTGTCTAAGGATATCACATATACTTCCTTGTTTAATTCTCACAGGAGCCTACAAGATGCATCCTTTCATTATCCTCAATTTGTAGGAGAAAGAACTCAGAGAGGCTGAGGAAACTTGCTCAAGGTTATATCACTAGTTAGGCATGGAGCTGGGGTATGAACTCAGGCCACTGTTCCTAACCCTTGACACTACACTGTCTTGTAAGGTGGCCAAATCCCAACCCCGTTCCTAACCCTTGACACTACACTGTCTTGCAAGGTGGCCAATTCCTAACCCTGTTCCTAAGCCTTGACACTACACTGTCTTGTAAGGCCACTGTTCCTAACCCTTGACACTACACTGTCTTGTAAGGTGGCCAATTCGTAAAAGACAACAACATGAGTTTTTTTCCCTTAAAAGCTAAAAATTTGCCGGGCGCGTGGCTCAAGCCTGTAATCCCAGCACTTTGGGAGGCCGAGATGGGCGGATCACGAGGTCAGAAGATCGAGACCATCCTGGCTAACACGGTGAAACCCCGTCTCTACTAAAACACAAAAAAATACTAGCCGGGCAACGTGGCGGGCGCCTGTAGTCCCAGCTACTCGGGAGGCTGAGGCAGGAGAATGGCGTAAACCCAGGAGGCGGAGCTTGCAGTGAGCTGAGATCCGGCCACTGCACTCCAGCCTGGGTGGCAGAGCGAGACTCCGTCTCGAAAAAAAAAAAAAAAAAAGCTAAAAATTGCTTTCTTGAAAATAAAGATGCAAAGAGCCCACCCTAAGAATCACAGCCCATCCTAAGAAAGTAAGTTCAGTGCAATTGAGTGTGGCAAATTATGGGGATTAACTTGAATTCTCTTTATATATTACAAAGTAAGTCATTAGCAGACTTTGGAACTCTGTTGTTAGTAACAAATGGCTTACACCCCAGCCCATTGCAACACCCCAGTGTGCTGTGATACCACCATTGGCTGAGAAAATAGACCTGGGCAGAAAGATATTTATGTAACTGAGTTGAAGAAGGTAGCTGGAAGGTGCATGAAACTAGACATTGGCAGTGTGTGTCAGGTGCTCCAGCTTAGAGCCTTCCTGGAAAATGGGTAGGAAAAATAGATGGTGACAAGCAGACACATCAGTGTTTGTGGGTGAGCCTGCAGAGATAAGTTCTGGGGCGTTCCGCTGCCTGTGAAGACCACATAAGTCCCAGAAGCCACAGCATTTGTTGCATAAGATTAAATCACTCCAAGTTAAGAATTTCCCCTTTAAAGGAATAAATGGCAAGGCACAGGGGAAAGAATGAGCCAACTCGTCTAGACATGTGTACCTCCATTAGGCATTTTGGTCCCTTGACCCTCCAAGACATGGATGTGACTTTAGCCAAGTCACTGGTTGTTACTATGAGGGGATGAAATACATGTTTCCCTAAATCCCTTCCGACTCAAAAAATATGGGATACTTTGAATAAAATGAGATTGGTACAAAATTCTGATTCCCTTTGAGAATGTCTAGCTCTGATGCTAGATTTTCACTGCATATTTTCCTCTGGCTTTCAATCATCTCTCAGTAATTTATCCCCAAATCTTTATTATTTCAAATGAATAGACTTTTCATAGAGGCCTACTGCATCTCTGGTCCACAGACACTAAGACATTACATTAGCATTATTAAAATTGTAAGCCAAAGACATATCTATATATCTAGGTACCGTGTCTGCATACTTTCCCTGATCATTATGTACTTTTTTCCCTATTCCATTACCACCTAAAATGCATTTTGTGATATTTCATTAGAGAGGAATAATTATATTAGAGAAGTTTGTTTCCAGCCATCAACATGTGCCTTTGGGTACATTCAAATTATCAAGATGGACTTAAAAGAGAGAACACCGTTTAGTGTGCTAATTATCACAAGATTCTCAAAGTACACCAGAGCTCTAGGTGATTTTGCTTTTTAAGAAATGTGGCTGTAAAAACTTCCACTCATAAAGCTTAGCATGCATTGACTACCTACTATGGATTGGACTTGACATTGAGGATAGAGATGAACAAAACAAGTCTAGTAGAGCAGGAAAGCTTGTGTGTAAATACATTGTAGCAGCCACCCTCTGGAGTGGCTCTCCATTTCACCAAGAATCCCTTAGGCCCTCCCCAGCAGCACTCTTTTCCCTTCTATGCCCAGGAGCCTGCAGCACAGTTATGCTATGTGACGTAGCCCTGAATGGATATTGGCCCCTGTACAACCAGGCAACATTGTCTCTCCCAAGAATTTGGACCTGTAAACTAAGAGTTTTAATTTAACCTGGGCAAGCCTGGTGAATGACAGACTCAAAAACTGAAGATTATGGAGTAGCCACTTCTGCTTGTCATGTTGGCTGAGAAGTAGAAATATAGAAATAATCAGTGTGCAGAGTAGAGTGCAGCAGACACAGCGAGAAACGAGGATGGGGGAGGGAGAAAGAATAATATTAGATGACTGAATGAATCCTGGAGAGCCTTGCTTCCCACCAGCTGTTGGTTGTAGACCCTCCAGCCACATTCCAACACCCCAGTGCTTGAGGCCCCCTGCATTTCCTTTTTTTGTTGTTTAAGTCTTGATTTTTTATTCTTTGCAACCGAGAGTTCCAATGAATAAATGAGTGTAATAGCTTGTTATTGATATGACAATGGAAGTGGGTACAGAACAAATTTTAACCTATCTTATTTATACAAATAGAGTACAGATGTCAATTGTACTTAATGTTAAGTAGGTCAATGACAACTCATTTTTGTTCTTAAATCCTTTCCACTGAAAACATTTATGCACAGCAACATTGGCAAGACATTGGGCTGTGGCAGTGAGTATAACAAGATGCATAGCAATGGTGGGCACCTATTTTGATCAAGAGCAAATTAGGAAAAAGCAAAAATTACTCTACAGGCTATATTTCTCTCTCATTCCAAAATGACTTTATTGTTGATCTTATGGGGAAAGTTATATTTTTTGCAACTCAGGTGATTTATTTATTGAAGAGAAGAATGCCAACAAGAAATACTTTTCCAGCCTCTGAAAGAATTATAAATATTCCAGTTTAAGAATTTGTACCTCCAGTACAGCTCTAATTGTCCATCTCTTATGTTTGGACTGCACCTTAATTTTCACCACATGAGTCCTCTGCATTAGCCCCAAGTATCCTTCCATCCCCCTACCAAAAACATTTGGCCCCTGAGGTATTATTATCCCGTTAGAGGATATGGAGAAATCAAGGCTCTGTTTCAAAGCAAGTGTGTAAATTCTTTAACATATTCTCATCAAGAAGAGAGACCTATCCCCTGCCCTGGAACTGGACAGCACTTTTGACTGTCTCCATGCATATAATGTGGTGGAAGTGCCGTTGCTTGACTTGTGAAGCTGGATCACAACTGGGTGCTTGACTTCCACCAGCCTGTCTCTGGGGACAGGTGACTTCATGTAAGAAGGCCAGCTACCCTGGCAGAGAGTCCACATGGAGGGAGCACACTGTAATAGACAGGTGCCTAAGGAGTCCCGGCTCTTCCAGCCACCAGCTATTTAGGTCTTCCCAAGCCAGGCACCAGAGAGTATGAATGGAAAGGCCTTCAAGAGAAATCTAGCCCCAGTCATTGTCTGACTGACCCTGCATGAGGAACAAAAACTGCCTAGCGAGCCCCATCAGCCCCTAAAGCAGTGAATGATTGTAATAACAAATGCTTGTTGTTGTTTTATAGCCCTAAGTTCTGAGTGGTTTGTTATGCTGCAGGCTCCAAGAGAAGTAACTTTTAAGATCACTCAGGAATTTCTTAGTGGAACTGGGCTAGAATCAATTCACTGCATTTAATGCAGTATTAACCCAGACAACTGTATTGGACCCTGGGGACCGGAGAAGAATTAAGACACAGCCCAAGCCCTCCCCTGGTCTGAGCTTCTTCTTTCCACCTTCATATTCATGGCAGCTCCTTCTTGCTGGGAGTGGGCAGGATAGAGGAGCCCTAGGGCTGCTGGCTTCTGGAAGGAACTGGCTCCAGGGCACCCTGGCTATTCCCCTGCTTCATGTTGTCTGCAGGTGGCTCTGGCACCAAAAGGTGGCACCAAACCTGCTGCCAGCCTTGGCTTGCTCACCAGTCCTGCTCTGATGAGTCGACAGGCTGTGTTTGGAATTGAGCATGGCGGTATTACAAAGGCAAGTGGGTAACCACACAACCTGCTGCCAAGTGCTGCTTTGTTCTGATGAATTACACCCAGTCCCTGGATTCACATTTGGCTGGATTATCAGGAAAAATATGTGTGTTCTGGGTGCCAGCTGATCTTTTCAATCTAGCTTCTGTCCTCAGGTAACATTCCCTGTTAAATTCTAAATTTTCATCTGCTTCCTCTGAAGAGATTGGTAAAAAAAAAAAAAAAAAAAAAAAAAAAAAAAAAAAAAAAAAAAAAAGGCATAAAACACCTAAGAATCAGTGTTACTTGTAATGAGCCCAGGGCTGCTGCAGGGGGCGCCATGTACATAGAATCCTAGGTGAGTGGTGTCCCCAGGGCTGAAGTATTACGCTCTAGGCCAGAAAAAGGTTATTTTTTTTTTATTATTCCTGGGATACAGATAATGTATTTTCACAAAACTTCCACATGTTTCATGAATTAAGCCAACGAATATTTACCAAGTATCCTTTAAATCCTTTAGGATTTAAATTATCATTATTTCAAAAAAAAAAATTGAGGGCCAACTTTTTTTTGCCTGTCATGAAATCAAAGGCCAATTAAATAATCACTGCCAAATTTACATTCCTGTTTTATAGGTTTTCTTTATTCAAGGCATTCTTGTACAGTAAAGGGTAGGAAAAGGAGAGGGAGAGGGAAAGGGAGAAGAGGAGGAAGGAGGAAGGTGTGTGTGTTGGGAGTAGGAAGAAGCTTTGCAAATGGGTTATTATTTAACTTTTGGTTAAAAAAAAAGTTGCATCAAATTAAGCAATAAGCAATTATGAAGCAGGCAGTGACATGCATAGAGCAGATTTTCCTAAATCATCTTCCCCAGAACACCAATTCGCTAAGATGTTAATAAGCATTTTCCAAATAAAGATTTTCATTTTTCAGATAAATTCAGGACCGGCAGCATCTCCACTCCTGGTGAGTGACAATTCGTTTTAGCATGTTAAAGGCTCTGGAAAATGCTAGGGTAAAAGCAAAATGAAAACAATACAAAAAGCTTGTCTGACTTCCTTTAGCCTGGCACCCCCCAGGTGCTGGACCTCTGTTATTAAAGTCACTGAGGAACAGAGCCCATAGCACGTGGAAAATCCTCTGCTGGATGAGGTGACTGTGGGATGGTCTCTGCTGGCTCCCTGCTAGGTCAGAGTGGAGCACTGGAAACACACCGAACTCTTACCCAGGCGGGAAAAGTCTGTTTCTCTGGCATCCTGCCTTTTGGTAGGGAGAAAAACTTCCAGTTTGTGTCTGAGGTGAAAATCACTTTCCCCTTGCATCAAAGTCATGGAAACCCTGATGTGCCATTATACCATTCAACATTCCCATCCCTGCAGTGCCTCAGGCTTTTGCAGTTTGCCCTCCTCATGCCCTTTCCTGGATCACGACCTTCTTCCAGCTGCCATTCCATTTTCACAGTCATTTCCATACCCGCTTTGGCTAACTCACCACTCCCTCAAAAGGAGATGCCCAAGTCAAGAAGCAGAGCTTTGCCCATGTCCTTCCTGGAGCTGGAGGCTCCTGCTGAGTCCAGAGGGAGCAGCGAGCAGGTCAGAGAAGGGCCCCTTCAAGTCAGAAGCTAGGGACTGCTTCTGCTGTGAACATTTGGGTCCTATTACTGTGCTTTCCCACACCTCTCCCAGATGTTGCCACAACCTTTACATGAATGATCAGCCTCAGTTTCCTCAGTTTCCTCCTGTCTCAAATGTTCTTATTTCAGGATTGGGATAAAGAGTAAAAAAATATGTTTAGAGTATTAAGCAGAGCGCCTGCCTGCAATAGGTGCTCAACAAATGGCCGTTACTATCATCACTATTCTTGCCTTATCTTCCATACTGAGGAGACGAATGAGGTCAGGCTAACAGAACCAATTTAAATCCCACTGACTGCTTGGCCTCATTTGCACCTGCAGACCTTCACACCTCCTCCACCTGTAAGCTCCAGGCCAGTATTTCTGGGACTTTCCAGAGGGTGTCTCATGGGTATGTAAGAACAAGCCCGCTCTCTGTGCCACGCAAGCCTGATGCCCGCCACCATCTGTCACAGCTCCATGGGGTGCAGGAGTGAGGCCCTAGTTGCACCTGGCACAGCAATTCCATGTTGGTGGTTATGGCCTGTGTGCCACCCATCTGCACTTCTGTCCTAAGAACAGACTGTGCTGTGGACTCTGAGCAGCCAGCTTTTTGAGTTACTGGCTGTTGGACGGGGGCCAAGTAGGGCTCCTTGAGACCTCCCATGTTAGAATTTACTGACAGAGTTTTTCTTTTTGGAATTCTCACCTCTTTCCTCCTTAGGAAAGGAGCTGGGCTGGGGACGGGGTGAGTCACTTCCTTCACAGGGAGCTTGGAGTCTCTGCTGTCTTCACCACTGAAGGCTTTGTTGTCAGGTCCAGCGTCTTGCCCTGGCACTGCCCCACCTGGGAAGTGTTCTCCTCTGGTGGTCTATTCCGTTCCTTCCAAGCAGCCGGCCCCCATAGCGGGCCCAGATTGAGTCCTCTTCCGGGAGGCTCTTCTGCCTGTGCAAAGGGGCCACCGCCAGGCCCAGTCCCCCATGTATTGGTCTCAGTCTCAGTGGCCCCACCATGGTGCTGACCTGTGGGAGTAAGCCCTCCCGCATCTCCATCCTCCTCACAGCACTAGCCACTGTGGCGTCCACGGGTCCTACCCGGTCCTGCTGGTGACTCCCTGCCACCATTGCCAGGACACAGCTCCTTCTGGCCCAGAGTGACAATTCTGGCAAATTTAACTTGACATTGGCTATCCAAGGACAAGTATATGTTGAGCACTAAGTGCCAGGTATTGTGTCTAGATTCTAGCTCTCATAGATTTGCTAGGATTCCCCTGTAATGGCGGAGGTGGTGACAGGAGCTTACTCTACCCTGGGCAGGAGTGAGGCCTCAAACCCAAGTCTGGCTAAATCAAAAGTCCAGGCTTCTTAGAGACTCACGGTCTCTTTGTTCCTTACCGGAATCTGCTCTTATCCTCACACCTGTGCCACGCAAAGCCCCTCAGGAGCTAGGCTGATCATGACTGGACCCCACACAGTCTGCCCAGCATGCTCCTCCCCATTACCTCTAAGCTGGCCAGGACCCTGGGGGGCTTTCCCCATGCACTACCCTGGCACCTGTCTGGGGCACCATAGTAACTATCCACAGCCCCTCCTGGAGTGTGTCTCTTCATCCTGAGGTCTAAAGTCCTGGTAATCTCCCCCAGTGAACCTGCAGTTTCTCCGAGCAGGTCCTCTGAGGACATGGGTCCCCTGGTGACTGCCTTGCCATTACTGGACCTTCTCAGATGAGTGTGCACACCACATCCTCTGATCCCCAAGGAGCATTAGCCCAGAGGAAGCACCTGATCAATCCCTGCCAATTTACGCTAAAAGCCACCATTAAAAACAAAAAAACAAAAAACCTCATCAGGATGACCCCCTATACCACAAAACCTTGCCCTCAGCAGAACTCTCCATAGGTCTCGAAGGTGACAATATGAAGCACTGCTGGAAATTCCCACTCTCCTAGCATTCTATTTATTGATCACATAGCTGCCTTCTGGGGGTGGAACCACTGGGAAATGTGTATGAACAGCACTCATCAACCATCATATTTTTATTTGGCATTAGCTCCATGCCCAGTGAGGTACCAGGTGCAAACTGAAATTCATTTAAAAATAGAAAGCGTGGTCCTGCAAATAATTTGCAATTAGCCAGGGAGATACACTTATATGGGAAAACTGAAGAACAGTTACAAGTAGGCACCTAAGTAGGAAAGTTCTACGACTTCCCTGGCATCCTCCCACTCTCAGCCCTGTGAGCTCACCCCAGCTGAGCAGCACACTGGCTGGACCTCAAACATGCCAAGCGACTCCTGCCTCAGGGGCTTCTCCTGGTTATTCCTGTGTCTTGGAAAAACCTTCTCCCAGACCTTCCCAATGCTCCTTCCCTCACTTCCATCCATACTCTGCTTCAATTCCCCTTCGCAGAGAGGCCTCCCTGGTCACTGTCTCTTAAAACAGTTCCTCCTCTTACTCTTCTTACTTTGCTTTAGTGTTTCTTTATAGCACTTGTCACTACCAAATATCCTACTTGTTATTTACTTGTTCGATTTTGTGTATTAACTACATATATATTTCAGTTGAAAGGGCTGTTCAAAACTTTGATCCTTTTCAAAATTTCCTTGTTTTTTATTGTTGCATTTTAGAGTTTTTTAGTTTATTCTGTTTTGTTTACTGCAATATCTCCAGAGTCTGGAATAGCACCTGCCACAAAGGAAGCTATTTCCTGAGGACATGAGGGAATAAATAAAGGGACGGATGAATGAATGAATGAATGAGACAGACTGTACCTCGTGGTAGGATTTATATAAAATGAGAATAATATAAAAATAATGCAGTGTTATATTTGCATATCACTCATTCCATATATGTGATTGTGAGTTGTATCCCATCTGTGTGGTGTGTGTCTGTGGGTATGTATGTGTGAGTGGTGAGTTTGTTCATGCTGTTTATGTGGATCTAGCCAATTGACTGCTATGCAGGAGGAAGAACTCAGACCTTGGAGTCAGAGGAATCTGGCTTCACATCCCTCTTTGGTCACTTGTTAACTGTATGACAGTAAGTATGTTTCTCGACTTTTCCAAACCTGGGTTTATTCATGTTAACATGGGAATAAAAGTACCTCTTTCATAGATTTGTTACGGGGATGGAATGCGACAGCATACAACGTCCTTAAAACACGTTACAAATGTGAAATGCTTAGAAAAAACTATTTTTGATATGTATGCTTTTCTTTTGATCTCTTAATTTTTAATTTACATAAGGTAATATTCACTGATTTTAGTGTATAGTTGTATGATTTTGGATCCCAATCAAGTTTTATGACCCCAAAGTGTTCCTTCTAACTGTTCCCCAATTTGGGGCAACTTCTGTCACTCCAAACTCTTGGCAACCACTGATTTGTTCTTCATTCCTGTAGTTTTGCCTTTTCCAGGGCAGCGTGTAAATGGATTACCATATGCAGCTTTTTGAGCCTAGCTTCTTAAATTTAGCATAATGAATTTGAGAATCTTCCATGTTGCATGTATCAAGAGTTTGTTCCTTTTTATGGCTGAATTTGCTTATTCATTGTGTATCCATTCATTAGTTAAAGGACATTTAAGTTGTTTCCAGTTTTGGGTGATTATGGATAAAGCTGCTATATTACATTTGCATAATGGTTTTATATGAACATAAGTTTTCATTTTTTTTTTTGGATAAATACCTTAAAATGAGATTGCTGGATCAGAGAGTAAGGGTATATTTAAGTTTCTTATAAGAAACCACCAAGCTGTTGTTCAAATGCTCCAGTGGCCTGAATCTCACTAATACATTGAACTGTCATATTGTGTTTTAAACTTTAGCCTTCCTAATTGGCAAGTAGTGGTTTCAGTTTGTATTTCTCTAATGACTAATGATGTTGACTGTCTTTTTCATGTGCTTACTTGCCATATGTATGTATTTTAGTTGAAGTATATGTTCAAAATTTTGATTCTTGTAAAAATTTCCTTGTTTTTTTTATTGTTGCATTTTAGAGTTGTTTTTATATTCTGGATCCAAGTCTTTTGTCATATATGTAATTCACAGATGGCTTTTTCCTAGTCTGTGGCTTTTCTTTGCATTATTTTGACAATGCCATTTGCAAAGCAAATTCTTAATTTTTAATGAATTCTAATTTACCATTTTTTTTCCTTGAAAGTATTATGTTTTGATGTTATTAATATATATAAGAATTTTTGCCTAATTTAGGGATGCAATAATTTTCTCCTACATTTTTCTTTAAAAGTTTATAGTTTTACATTTTATACTTAGCTCTATGATTCATTTTGAGTTAATTTTGTTAAAAAGACCATCCTTTCTCCACTGAATTACCTTTGTATGTTTTTAGAAATTCAGTTGACCATATTTATATAGGTCTATTTCTGGACTTTATTTGATTGACTTAGGTATTCATCCTTTTACCAATATCACATTTGATCACTCTAACTTGAATTAAAGTGGTATGAGTATTCCAACTTTGCTCTTTTTCAAATTTGTTTTGCTATTCTCGTTCTTTTGCTTTTCCCTATATACTTTAGAATCAGCTTGCCAATATATATACATAATTTTGTGGAGATTTTGATTATAATTGCATTGAACCTATGGATAAATTTGGGGAGAATTGACACCTTATGAATATCCCATAAACACAGTATATCTTCCCATTTATTTGGCCCTTCTTTGGGATTTTTTTCTTAAATCAGGGTTTATAGCATATAGATCCTGCAGATA
Organism: Rhinopithecus roxellana; assembly: GCF_007565055.1. Taxonomy (NCBI): domain Eukaryota; kingdom Metazoa; phylum Chordata; class Mammalia; order Primates; family Cercopithecidae; genus Rhinopithecus; species Rhinopithecus roxellana. Next base: position 11,955 of record NW_022142216.1, on the reverse strand, counting down.
TTACATTTACACTTAGTATTTTATTTCATGGTGCCATTATAAATGGCATAATGGAAAATTTCTATATAAATTATTTGTTGGTAATATATAGAAATACATTTTTTTTTTTTTTAGATGGAGTCTCACTCTGTTACTTAGGCTGGAGTGCAGTGGCATTGTCTTGGCTCACTCACTGCAACCTCTGCCTCCTGGGTTCAACTGATTCTCATGCCTCAGCCCTCTGAGTATCTGGGATTACAGGCATGTGCCAGCATGCCTGGCTAATTTTTTTCTACTTTTAGTAGAGATGGGGTTTCACAGTGTTAGCCAGGCTGGTCTTGAACTCCTGACCTCAAGTGATCCGCCTCCTTCAGCCTCCCAAAGTGATGGGATTATAGGTGTGAGCCACCATTCCTGGCCAAAATTAATTTTTATATATTGATCTTTTTAGTCAATTATGATTATGAGCTCTAGAGTTTTCTTAGAGATTCCTTGGAATTTTCTACATAATCATGTTGTCCATAAACAAAGTTTTATTTCTTCCTTTCCAATCTGTATGCCTTTTATTTCTTTTTCTTGCCTTATTACACTGGCTAGGCCTTCCAGAACAATGTTGTAAAAAAGTGGTAAGAGCAAAAATCTTTGTCTTGTTTCCCATTTTAGGGGAATGCAGTCTTTTTCCATTAAGCATGAAATTAACTATACAGTTTTTTCTACATGTCCTTTATCAGTTTAAAAAAATTTCCTTCTATTATTAGTTTGTTGAGAATTTGTATCATGAATAGATATTGAAAACTTCAAATGTGTTTTCTGTATCTATTGAAGCAATCATGGTTTTCCTTCTTAACCTATTAATATAGTTAATTATATTGATTGACTTTCAAATGTTGAACCAGCCTTACATTCCCAAGACAAATCCTGCTTAGTCATGGTACATTATCATATGTAAATATTGCTGGAATAGATTCACTAAAATTTTGTTCAGAATTACTTCACCTATGTTCATGAGAGATATTGGTCAGGTTTTAATGCTGGTCTAATTCTAACCTAATAAAATGGGTTGTGAAGTATTTCCTTCTTTTCTAATTTTAGGAAAAGATTATATAGATGTGTTACTTCTTTCTTAAATGTTTGGGAGAATTACTCAGTAAAACCATCTGGATGTGGGGTTTTCTTTGTTGAAGTATTTTAACTACAAATTCAGTTTCTTTAATAGATATGAGATAAATCAAGTTATCTAATTTCTTCACCAAGCTTTGGTTGTTTGTATCTTTCAAGGAATTTGTCCATTTAATTCCTGATTTAACTCTGATTTAAACTCAAATTTATGGTAATACAGTCATTGTTTTTATGTTCTGTAGTTACATCCACTCTTCCATTCCTGATATTGATAGCTTTTGTCTTCTCTCCTCTCTCTTCCCCTTTTTGCTTAGTTTAGCTGGAGATTTATGCATTTTATTTATATTTTCATTGGCTTTGTCTACTGTTTTTTCTTCTTTCACTTTCATTGACTTTTGTTTTTATTTTTGTTAATTCATTTTCTCTGCTTGCTTTGGGTTTATAATTTGTTCTTTCTTTCTTTGTTTTCTTTGTTGTTGTTTGTTTGTTGTTGTTGTTGTTTTCTGTTTGCTTGTTTTATGGAGTTTCATTCTTAGCATCTAGGCTGGAATGCAATGGTGCAATCTTGGCTCACGCAAACCTCCACCTCCCGAGTTCAAAGCATTCTTCTGCCTCAGCCTCTGGAGTAGCTGGGATTATTGGCGCCTGCCATCACACCCAGCTGATTTTTTGTATTTTTAGTAGAGAAGGGTTTTCACCATGTTGGCCAGGCTGGTCTCAAACCCTGACCTCAGGTGATCCACCCCCTTGGCCTCCCAAAGTTCTGGGGTTACAGACGTGAACCACCGTGCTCAGCTGTTTGTTCTTTTTTTCTAATGTCTCACTGTGGAAGCTTAAGTTATGGATTTGAGACGTTGTTTTCTAATATGAGCGTTTAGTGCTATAATTTTCTTCTATCTAAGCACTTCCACAACTTTTTATAAATTGTATTTTTATTGTTATTTATTTTAAAATATTTTATTATTTCCCTTGAAACTTATTTGACCAATGAGTTATTTAGAACTGTGTTGCTTAACACAGTTAAATTCTGTTGTTTGACTTCCAAATGTTTTAGGTATTTTCTAGATATCCTTGATTTTTTATTTTTTTCTTTAACCATTTATGGTCATACATACTTATTATTGTCAAAATATTTGGTATGATTTCAATTATTTAAAAAATTGTTAAGGTTTATTTAATGGTTCAAAATGTGTCCTCTACAGGTATTTGAAAAGATGTGTTTTGCTGTTTTGGAGTGGGTTTAGCACCTGTTAATGGTTTTTCCCTTGACTGCTGGTCACATTTTCCTGGTTCTTTGTATGTTAAGTAGTTTCAGATTGTATTTAGACAATCTGATATTATGTTGTGAGACTCTGAGTCCTGTTTAAAAATCCTCTAGAGAATATTGATTTTCCATAATGACCACCCTGTTATGCAGTTCCACACAACTGGAGAGACAAAGAGATCAAAACAAAAATTTTCCCCATCCATTTGGGATGATAGGGAACTCTTTTGAAGATCCTCTGACCAGAGAGACAGTGGTTTGGTTGCTTTCTCAGTGTTTGAGGTGCTCATGCCACAACTGCTGCAGAGAAGCCCTGGACTGTGACCACTCCTAGCTTAGAGATAGGAGATAAAAAGAGGGAAAAACAGCGGGGGGATAAAAGCTTTGGAATATGTTCTACACTTTCAGCTTACAGAGATCTCTATATCTGGTTCAGTGAAGGAGATTTCTCTGAGTTTTGATGTCTGCTCCTACTCCTCAGTTCCATAGTTAGGGCCACTTTCATTTCAAAGCAGTGAGATAAAAAAGCAAAAATAACTCGGATTCTCATCCTAATACTGGTTTTTCTTCAAATTTTGACTTTCAAACTATCTTCTGGTGTTTACTTTTCAGAGTCCTTAATAGTTGCTTTCTATCATTTTTAGCTGTAATCTGTTGAGAGAGACCGACTATAGAGGACTGACTTTATCTTGGCCAGCAATGACAGTCTCAATAATATTTAACGTCTAATAATTATTGAATTCTGTGTACAACTCACATCTCCTATCCTACCTCTTTAGGAGGGCTTTTAAGAATGCTGGCTAGTGGGAATTTTAGAGACATTGGGTGACTTCTGTTTTCACTGGGAGAGGTGGTAACAGCTTTGTTAGGTAAGCGTTTTCTGGCATCTACTTGGGACTCATTTGCATATTGGTAGCTTCAACCTCACACAAATCACATTGATCTGGTATCCATTTTTATGTTCACACTCTGGAAACATGTACTACTACTGCCACATATCTGCAATACTTAGTGTAATTGTTGGTTTATATGTCTGTCTCTCCTTGAGGTTCCTTAAGGACAGAGAATGTTCTCTGCCTTCTGAGCTAGCACAAATTCTGGCACATAGAAGGAACGTATAATTTTTTTTAATATGGGACTTGCTTTAAAATTGACTTTCATATTCTCAGAATGAGGGATAGCATTTTTCTTGTCTTGTTAAACAAGTATGATAAAAATACCCCACACATCTCTGAGAACCATCATGTAACTGCAGCCTTCTCATGCCTGAGAAACGTAAACACTACACACAAGAGTATCATGGAGGTCGCACTGTGTTTTCTCTGCTTCAGAGATAGGTAAATCAAGGCACAGGAAAGTCAGGTGTCTTTGTATTCAACCTCACTTATCAAGCACCTCAAAGAACCTGAAATGGAGATCTGCATCAACTCTTACTTAGAATGGCAGTTCTGATCTCATTTCCTTCAGCTGCATAATAGAATACAACTCAGTATCTATACACATCATGCTTTTTCTTTTTGCGTTAAGACATCATTTTAGAATAGGTTTCTGACTTCCTCTGTGTCTCTGGCTGCATTAACTACCAAAACGTGGCTGAGCCACACTTCACTGACATCATTGTGCTCCCACCTCGAATCATTTTCATCCTATTGTGAAGCAAAAGCCTTAAAATGCTCTTTAGGTTTTTTTTATTATTTTTAAAGGGCGTTTACATTCAGCCATTTTATAAGTGCAGTCAAGGCAATTTCATGTCATTTTCCAAGGCTTTACACACTTGGAGAGCCTGGCAAAATGCATCCGGACGTTTGAGCAAGAGGTCCCATCAGTCATTCACATGAATGTTTTAAATTGAGTGCCTGCCCTGTCCAGCTGAACTCCATTCATTGAATTGCCTGGAATAACTCCATGGCCCTCAGGAGCCTCACACACACCTCACACTGTTGCAAAATTGCCTTCAGACAGGATTCTGATTTCCGTCAGATAATTTTAAATTCTAGCTAATGGAATGCTTTGAAGGCATGTGCCACAGACTTCTGCCCAGTGCAAGTCCTGTGTATGAGCAAATCTAGCGGGACTCCAGAGTCTGGACAGCAGAAAGCTGCACTTCCTCAAGAGGATGCATGATCCTCTCACTTTCCAGTGATCCTACAGCAAGCTAGTCAGCGAGGGACTCACTGGAGTCTGTATCTCCCCACTAGCTTCTTACTGTGGGAAGAGAAAGAACAGGATCCTGCTGGGATCCAGGAGCTCCTGGGTTTAATTAATGGCCTTTTGGCTTGCTTCCATTCCCTCTCCACCATGTGTACCAGTGGACACTGGTCCCCATACCTGAGGTTCAGTCCTGCCCTGGATTCCAGGTCTACACCAAGCCCGAGAAGGTTTTGGATGAGAAGAGCTGAGTAATTTGCTTGGTCAACAATTTTTGAAACAATGCGAGATAACCTTTGGAATCTGAGTTCTTCAACTACAGGGTTTCTGTCTTACTTTTCTCTTGCATGAGGGTCAGTGCTTTTATTCTCAGCCAGCTATTCCTTGTTCTTCATGTCCTCTACCACCTAGTCCAAAATATGCAGTGAGAACTCCTGGATCTCTTAGTTTCTAGTTGTCCAGTTCTACTTCCCCTTAAATTAATGACTTCCATCCAGGGCACAATGGTTTTGTTTGATTGTATCAATGGATCAGACAGGCCCAAATTTAATTGCAAGCTTTGCCCCTGTCTAGTTGGAGGGCCTTAAGCAATGCACTTGACATCTCTGAGACCCAATTTTCTCATCTGCAAAGCAGTTTTACTAAGATGTCCTAAAGATTAAATTACATAATATATAAAGAGTCTAGCAAACAGTAAGCCTGTAAATGATGGCTATTATTATTATTTTTAGTAGTATTTGACTATCCATTTATTCCGTGACTATTGCCGAGTTTCCAATGCTCTTCAGACTTATTTTTCTTTGACCACACGTCAGTGAGTCCATGGTTAAATGAGTCTATCTTTGGCCCAACTCTCATATTCAGATATTCTATGCTTTCACCTGAACTTGGGGATCCTCCATGGATTACTGGTCCTACCTGAATTATTTTTCCTGCTTGTTCTCTGCCTTATTTGTCCTCTACTTCCTGAGTCCCTAATTTATTCATGTGAAAAAAGCAAAATTGTACAATGTAAATTCTGTGAGAACAGCTTCGCTCTAAGGTAAATTGTAATGTCTTGTCTTATTCAGGAAATGACTGGATGTTGATGGTCATGTATATCATCTACTAAAATGATAGAATGAATGCTTTAGACACTCTAGAAATAGTTTGTTCCATTTTTCTCTACTTGACTAATGATCTCTTGGGATCAGAACATATACTCACAATATTAAAACTATAGTAAATTGTTTTGTGGTTGTAACCAATGACAAATAATTTTTATCTTTGAATCTGACATCTTCCACATCTACTCTCTGGGATGGAAATGTCTTTAGTGGTACTGCCAAAAGAAGCATCAGAGAGCAATTAGATAGAGATGACCTTTCCATGAATTTTAAGAGGAATACTCTGATATGATTTGGCTTTGTGTCCCCACTGAAACCTCATCTTGAATTGTAATCCTCAGATGTCAAGGAAGAACCTGGTGGAAGGTGATTGGATCATGGGCATGGTTTCCCCCATGCTATTCTCATGTGAGTGAGTTCTCATGAGGTCTGATAGTTTTAAAGTGTGATACTTCCTGACTCTCTCTCTGTCTTTCTCTGTCATTCTCCTCTCTGTGTGTTGCCTGCCGCATGTAAAATGTGACTCACTTCCCCTTCACCTTCTACCATAATTATAAGTTTCCTGAGGCCTCCCCAGCAATGCAGAACTATGAGTCAATTAAACCTCCTTTCTTTATAAATGCTCAGTCTCTGGTGGTATTCTTCATAGCAGTGTGAAAACGGACTAATAAAGAATTGGTACTGAGGTAGTGGGGTACTGCTATAAAGATAACTTGAGAATGTGGAAGCAACTTTGGAACTGGATAATATGCAGAGGTTGGAACCATTTGGAAGGCTCAGACGACAAGGAGGATGAATGAAAGTTTGGAATTTCCTAGAGACTTGTTGAATTGTTTTGACCAAAATGCTGATATGATCTAGACAATGAAGTCAGGCTGAGATGGTCTTAGATGGAAATGAGGAACCTGCTGGGAACTGGACTAAAGGTCACTCTTACTATGCTTTTAGCAAAGAGACTGGCAGCATTTTGCACTGCTCCAGAGATCTGTGAAACTTTAAATTTAAGAGAGATGATTTAGGTGTCTGGCAGAAGAAATTTCTAAGCAGCAAAGCATTCAAGAGGTGATCTGGTTGATTCTGAAAGCATTCAGTTACATGAGCTCACAAAGAGATGGTTTGAAATTGGAACTTACATTTAAAAGGGAAGCAGAGCATAAAGATTTGAAAATGTACAGCCTGACCACGTGGTAGAAATTTTCTGGGAAGAAATTCAAGCCAGCTGCAGAATTTGCATAAGTAACAAGGAGCCAAATGTTAATCACCAAGACAATGGGGGAAATGTCTGCAGGGCATTTCAGAGATCTTCAAAGTAGCCCTCCCATCACAGGCCCAAAAGCCTAGGAGGGAAAATGTTTTCAGGGCTCTGGGCCCTGCTGCTCTGTGCAGCCTTGGGACATGGTGTCCTGCATCCCACCACTCCAGCTCCAGCTGTGGCTAAGAGGGGCCAAGGTACAGCTAAGGCCTTGCTTCAGAGAATGCAAACCCCAAACCTTGGCAGCTTCCACATGATGTTGGGCCTGTGGGTATTCAGAAGACAAGAGTTGAGCTTTTGGAACCTCCATCTGGATTTCAGAGGATGTATGGAAAAGCCTGGATGTCCAGGCAGAAGTCTGCTACAGGGGTGGAGCCCTTATGGAGAACCTCTGTTATGGCAGTGCAGAAGGGAAATGTGGGTTGGAGCTCCCATACAGAGTCCCCACTGAGGTATGTACTACCTTGTGAAGCTGTGAGAAGAGGGCTACCATCCTCCAGACCCCAGAAAGGTAGATCCACTGACAGCTTGCACCTTGCATCTGAAAAAGCCACAGGCATTCAATGCCAGCCCATGAAAGCAGCTAGAGGGGCTGTACCCTGCTGAGCCACAGGGGTGGAGCTGTTCAAGGCCATGGGAACCCACCCCTTGCATCAGCGTGCCCTGGGAGTGAGAAGTGGAGTCAAAGGAGATCATTTTAGAGCTTTAAGATTTAATGACTGCCCAGCTGGGTTTTAGATTTTCATGTGGCCTGTGGGCCCTTTGTTTTGGCCAATTTCTCCCATTTGGATGGGAACACTTACCCAATGCCTGTACCCCTATTGTACCTTTTTTTTCTTTTTGAGATGGAGTCTCCCTCTGTCACCCAGGCTGGAGTGCACTGGTGACCTTGGCTCACTGCAACCTCCACCTCCCACATTAAGCGGTTCTCCTGCCTCAGTCCCGAGTAGCTGGGACTACAGGTGCTGGCCACCACACCCAGCTAATTTTGTATCTTTAGTAGAGATGGGTTTTCACCATGTTGGGTAGGCTGGTCTTGAACTCACCTCAGGTGATCCATCTGCCTTGGCCTCCCAAAGTGCTGGAATTACAGGTGTGAGCCACAGCACCAGCCCCTATTGTATCTTGGAAGTAACTAACTTGCTTTTGATTTTACAGACTCATAGGTAGAAGGAACTTGCCTTGTCTCAGATGAGACTCTGGACTTGGACTTTCAGGTTAATACTGGAATGAGTTAAGACTTTAGGACTGTTGGGAAGGAATGTTGGTTTGAAATGTGAAAGGGACATGAAATTTTGGAGGGACCAGGGGTGAAATAATATGGTTTGTCTCTGTGTTCCCACCAAAATCTCATCTCAAATTGTAATTCTCAGGTGTCAAGGGAGAAATCTGGTGGGAGGTGATTGGATCATGGACGTGGTTTCCCCCATGCTGTTTTCATGATAGTGAGTGAGTTCTCATGAGAGCTAATGGTTTTAAAGTGTGGCACTTCCTGTTCTCTCTCTCTCTCTCTCTGTCTACCTGCTGCCATGTAAGATATACCTTGTCTTCCACCATGATTGTGAATTTCCTGAGGCCACCCCCAGCCATGCAGAACTGTGAGTCAATTAAACCTCCTTTCTTTATAATTACCCAGTCTCTGGTGAATTCTTTATAGCAGTGTGAAAATAGACTAATACAGACTCTTCCCTGGACACTAGAACCATGATGGCATTAGGGATGGACTTATTAATGCATAATAGCAGAAAGCTCTTTACCTCAACATTATAAATAATAAAGGTATAGTTAACAATGATTGGACACACGTTTTAGGAAAGAAACGTGTGGATTCCGTTACAGTATTAAATTGAGCATAGTGTTTGCAGCAAACTATGGGCGTTATTCTTTAATTTCCCTCCCATTAAAGGAGAGGGTGGTCTCTTTTCCAGTAAGGATTGCTCATCTCTTTCTTCTGCATGCCTCATGCCATGCAGGCCCCATGCAGGGTAAGCTAGATGACATTCTGTATGTCAGGACCATTTTTCATTACTGCAAAATAGTCAAACTGTTTTAAAGAAAAGAATTTGTATCATGTGCATTGCTATAGGCTTTTTATTCCAATGTATGGTATTAAATAGGAGTTATGTGCTCAATTGTGAATTTATATGAAAGGAGATTAGGACACAACAGGCATAGAGGAAAGATCATGTGAAGACACAGGGAGAAAACACTCACTGCAAATCAAGAAGAAAGATCCCAGAAGAAACTAACCCTGCTGATATACCTTGATCTCCAATACCTGTCTGTGGTACTTGGTGATGGCAGCCCTAGCAAACTATAATTATAATTATGATGAAACACAGGGGCCCAAGAGTGGCCCTATGTTTCATTTCAGTGCTGTAAGTTCTGGCCAGTTGTCTGTCATCTTTTTTTGTGTGTGAATGAGTCCCCCATGGGCAAAAGCAGAGGCCACCCTTGGAGGCATACCTAGAGGGGTGGCAGGCAGACAGCCACTATCTGTCATCCACCCAACCACCTCTTATGTCCTTTTCCCTCCACATCCCTCCTCTTTCACCATCCCTCCCCTCCTACTCACCTTCTTCAGGTAGCAGGAGTGGGAGGCAGGAAAAAGCAATAAACTTGTTAATATTAAAGATCCAAGCTGCAAACCTTTAACTCTGATTAGCTTTTTGGTTTTGGACTCTTTCTCATGGCAAAATTTTCTCAAAATTATCTGCTACAAAAACAGGAATCCAGAGAAACATTTACAAACTCTAAAAGTAGACAGATACCACCTTCCCCATCCTCCACACAACCAAGCTGTGACAGTAGGTAAAATCTGTACCCAAACACCAATTCCTTGATGGTATTTGGATCCATTTCCAATTGAGAAAAGTCATCTATCCTTTTTCCTTTGCTTCACCATACATTATTTGTATGAATGTTCTGTTTCCAGCATAATGGCTTTTAAAATTAAAGATATAAATTAGCTTATTAGAGAAACAGCACAATAGTAAAACTCCCCTAAATTGGCATAACAAAATATTAATAATAGACTCTAGAGGAGCACCAGTCTCTAAAGAATAAACAAACCATTGAGTAGAGACAGAAATCCCACCCAACCAGTAAGTGCTCTCTGCTGATCTTCAAATAATGGGTTCCTGGGTCTTAACAATAACAACAAAAACAGCTCACCACTAACCGAGTGTTTACTGAATCTCATATGCTTTACATGTATTACTTTTTTTTTTCTTCCAAATGTCATTTTGAAGAAGATAACTTTAATATTTCCACTTAACAGATGATGAAATTTTAAAATGTTAAATAAACTGCCCAACTAGTAAATGGTAGAGGAGGGATTCAAACCCAGTCTTAATATTATACTATTATTTTGATCCCAGAGCACTCAATATAGTGTTGGGTACTTTAAAAAGAATGAAGAAATGTTGAGCCGTACGGGGGGTGATTCAGCCATACTGTAGGGACAGAAAACAGGAAAAGTGACCCAAATACCCTATCTTTAAAATGTTTCTATGTTTTAACCATTTATTTTCCACATTATTTTTGGTGCAACGTTTACTGAGCCTCTACTATGTTCCAGGTACTGTGTCGGGTGGAAAACAGGAATAAATAATATACAAACACTTTTATTAAGTAAATCAGAGTTCATAAAAGACTTCAAAGGAAAGAGATCATTTTGAAATGATTGAACTATGTGACAGGGGAGTGGCATTAGCAGATCACAGAGGAGTCAGGACTGGCACTGGCGGGAGGGGACATCTGAGCAGGTGAGAGGCAGGGTGTGGGAGGAAGACAGGTAAGACCTTAACAGGCAAGGGGACAGTGTGAGCACTGGCAGGAAAAAGAGTTGCTGGACATTTCCAGCATTCATTGTTGCTGAAGCAAAAGGTGTGATGTCAGTGAGTCCCTGATCCTGGAGCAGAAGTGGGATGCAAAGCCTGAAGACCCTTTTAAGGCACCAGAGGAGGGAGAGAGATTGAATAAATAGAAGAAGTGAGTGGGTGAGGGAGAGAAGAGCCACTGAGATCATCACAACTCAAACAAACTAAAACAAGTATAGTTCATGTCCTTGAGTTCTCTTCCTTTCTCCCATTTTCTATTAAAATGTGCAAACTCGCACCTTAACACTTTTGTAATTTCATGACAAATGCTATCATATTTCATAACCAGCAGATGGCACTAAGTATACATAAAAGGAACATTTCGCACACCATCACTTTTTTTTTTTTTTTTCTTGAAATAGAGTCTCACTCTGTTGCCCACACTGGAGTGCAGTGGCGCAATCATATCTCTCTGCATCCTGGGCTCAAGGGATCCTCCTGCCTCAGCTTCCCGAGTAGTTGGGACCACAGGGCCTACCTCCTACTTAAGAGTTCAATCCAGGCTCTACTGTTTCAGGGACTTTTCTCCATACTAGGAACTCTAAACTTTGGACTGGTCTGGATCTGTGAGATAGGGCAGGCATCTTAAGGTACAGGGTCCTCTCTTCTGCCAGGGGACTACTGTGCTGTAGTCTCGGAGGGATTTCGTCGGGGATCCCAGTAAGTTGCAAAATGAATAATGGTCTTGGTGGCACCATCTCTGTGTAGTGAGGAAAACTTATGTAAAACTGGAATGCGTGAAGGGGTGAAACTAGGAAGGTGTCATAGCTGTTAGAGGAGGGGGAGCAGGATTGGCAGGTAAAGCCTTCAGCTGTGAGGCCCGTTGATATCTATGAAAGAGGAAGAAGCAGGAGAGCCTCCAGCTGCAAAGGATGGCTGACCAGGGCTTGGCTTGCTCAGTAAGGAGCTTAGAGCAAAGATTGCCTGAGAAGCAGTTCAGCATCGGGCCAAAACAGCCAGGCTCTACAGTACCCTTCTCATCTGGTTTGGCTCTGTCCCCACCCAAAATCTCATCTTGAATTGTAATCCCCATAATCCCACATGTCAAGGGAGAGACCAGGTGGATGTAATTGAATCATGGGGGTGTTTTCTCCCGTGCTGTTCTCGTGATAGTGAGTTCTCACGAGAGCTGATTATTTAGTAAGTGTTTGGTAGTTTCTCCTGCGTTCATTTCTCTTTCCTGCCGCCTTGTGAAGAAGGTGGCTT
>NW_022142215.1:0-17544 GCF_007565055.1 Rhinopithecus roxellana | reverse complement strand
ACACTATAAAGAAAATGCATCAAATTAACAGGCAAAGTAACCAGCTAGCATCATAATGACAGGATCAAATTCACACATAACAATACTAACCTTCAATGTAAATGGGATAAATGCCCCCAATTAAAAGACACAGATTGGCAAGATAAAGAGTCAAGACACATCAGTGTCCTGAATTGAGGAGACCCATCTCACATGCAGAGACACACATAGGCTCAACATAAAAGGATGGAGGAAGATCTACCAAGCAAATGGAAAGCAAAAAAAAGCAAGGGTTGCAATCCTAGTCTTTGATAAAATTGACTTTAAACCAACAAAGATCAAAAGAGACAAAGAAGGCCATTACAAAACAGCAAAGGGATCAATGAAATAAGAAGAGTTAACTATCCTAAATATATGTGAACCCAATAGAGGAGCACCCAGATTCATAAAGCAAGTCCTTAGAGCCCTACAAAGAGACTTAGACGCCCACACAATAATAGTGGGAGACTTGAACATCTCACTGTCAATAGATCAATGAGACAGAAAATTAGCAAGGACATTCAGGACTTGAATTCAGCTCTGGACTAAGCAGACCTAATAGACATCTACAGAACTCTCCATCCCAGATCAACAGAATATACATTTTTCTCAGCACCACACTGCACTTATTCTAAAATTGACCACATAATTGGAAGTAAAACACTCCTCAGCAATGCAAAAAAACGGAAATCATGACGAATGGTCTCTCAGACCACAAGGCAATCAAATTAGAACTCACTCAGGATTAAGAAACTCACTCAAAACCACACAATGACATGGGAGCTGAACAAGCTGCTCCTGAATGACTACTGGGTAAATAATGAAATTAAGGCAGAAATAAAGATGTTCTTTGAAACCAGTGAGAACAAAGACACAATGTACCAGAATCTCTGGGACACATTTAAAGCAGTGTGTAGAGAGAAATTTATAGCACTAAATGCCCACAAGAGAAAGCAGGAGAGATCTAAACTTGACACCCTAACATCATAATTAAAAGAACTAGAGAAACAAGAGCAAACAAATTCAAAAGCTAGCAGAAGACAAGAAATAACTCAGAACAGAACAGAACTGAAGGAGATAGAGACACAAAAAACCCTTCAAAAACTCAGTGAATCCAGGAGTTGGCTTTTGGAAAAGATCAACAAAATAGATAGAAAAGATAGAAGACTCAAATAGACACAATAAAAAAAGACAAAGGGGAAATCACCTCCGACCCCACAGAAATACAAACTACCATCAGAGAATACTATCAACACCTCTATGCAAATAAACTAGAAAATCTAGAAGAAATGGATAAATTCCTGGATACATACACCCTCCCAAGACTAAACCAGGAAGAAGTTGAAACCCTGCATAGACCAACAACAAGTTCTGAAATTGAGGCAGTAATTAATAGCCTAGCAACCAAAAAAAGTGCAGGACCAGACGGATTCACAGCCGAATTCTACCAGAGGTACAAACAGGAGCTGGTACCACTCCTTCTGAAACTTTTCCGAACAGTAGAAAAAGAGGGAATGCTCCCTAACTCATGTTATGAGGCCAGCACCATTCTGATACCAAAACCTGGAAGAGACATAACAAAAAGAAATTTCAGGCCAGTATCCCTGATGAACATCGATGCAGAAATCCTCAATAAAATACTGGCAAACCAAATCCAGCCGCACATCAAAAAGCTTATCCACCATGATCAAGTCGGCATCATCCCTGGGATGCAAGGCTGGTTCAACATATGGATCTCGATAAATGTAATCTATCACATAAACAGAACCAATGACAAAAACCACATGATTGACTCAATAGATGCAGAAAAGGCCTTGGACAAAATTCAACAGCCCTTCGTGCTAAAAACTCTCAATAAACTAGGTATTGATGGAACGTATCTCAAAATAAGAAGAGCTATTTATGATAAACCCACAGCCACTATCATAAAGAATGGGCAAAAACTGGAAGCACTCCCTTTGAAAACTGGCACAAGGCAAGGATGCCTTCTCTCACTGCTCTTATTCAACACAGCACTGGAAGTTCTGGCCAGGGCAATCAGGCAAGAGAAAGAAATAAAGGACATTCAAATAGGAAGAGAGAAAGTCAAATTGTCCCTGTTTGTAGATGACAGAATTGTATATTTAGAAAACCCCATCGTCTCAGCCCAAAATCTCCTCAGGCTGATAAGCAACTTCAGCGAAATCTCAGGATACAAAATGAATGTGCAAAAATCACAAGCATTCCTATACACAAATAATAGAGAGTCAAATCATATACAGCAATAATAGAAAGCAAAATCACGAGTGAACTCCCATTCACAATTGCTACAAAGAGAATAAAGTACCTGGGAATCCAACTTACAAGGGATGTGAAGGACCTCTTCAAGGAGAACTACAAACCACTGCTTAAGGAAATAAGAGAAGATACAAACAAATAGAAAAATATCCCATGCTCATGGATAGGAAGAATCAATATTATGAAAATGGCCATTATGCCCAAAGTAACTTATAGATTCAATGCTATCCCTATCGAGCTACCATTGACTTTCTTCACAGAATGGGAAAAATCTACTTTAAATTTGATGTGGAACCAATAAGCCCCCAAAGTCAAGACAATCCTAAGCAAAAAGAACAAGGCTTGAGGCATCACGCTACCTGACTTCAAAGGACACTACAAGGCTACAGTAACCAAAACAGCATGGTACTGCTACCAAAACAGATATAAAGACCAATGGAACTAAACAGAGGTCTCATAAATAACGCCACACATCTCCCACCATCTGATCTTTGACAAACCTGAGGAAAAACAATGGGGAAAGGCTTCTCTATTTAATACTGTTGGGAAAATTGGTTAGCCATATGCAGAAAACTGAAACTGGATCCTTACCTTATACAAAAATTAACTCAAGGTGGATTAAAGACTTAAACCTAAGACCTAAAACCATAAAAACTCTAGAAGAAAACCCAGGCAGTACCATTCAGGACATAGGCATAGACAAAGATTTCAGGACTAAAACACCAAAAGCAATGGCAACTGAAGCCAAAATTGACAAATGAGATCTAATTAAAGAGCTTCTGCACAGCAAAGGAAACTATCATCAAAGTGGACAGGCAATCTATAGAATGGGAGAAAATTTTCATAATCTATCCATCTGACAAAGGGCTAACATCCAGAATCTACAAAGAAGTTATATTTACAAGAAAAAACAACCCCATTGACAAGTAGGCAAACGATATGAACAGACACTTCTGAAAAGACGACATTTATGTGGCTGACAAACATATGAAAAACTGCTCACCATCACTGGTCATTAGAGAAATGCAAATGAAAACCACAATGAGATAACATCTTACACCAATTAGAATGGTGATCATTAAAAAGTCAGGAAACAACAGATGCTGGAAAGGATGTGGAGATATAGGAACACTTTACACTGTTGGTGGGAGTGTAAATTTGTTCAACCATTGTGGAAGACAGTTTGGTGATTCCTCAAGGATCTAGAACCAGAAATATCATTTGACCCAGTAATCCCATTACTGAGTATATACCCAAAGGATTATAAATCATTCTACTATAAAAACACATGCACACTATGTTAATGTAGCATTGCTCACAATAGCAAAAACTTGGGATCAACCCAAATGTCCATCAGTGATGGAGGATAAAGAAAATGTGGCATATATACACCATAGAATACTATGGTGAGTATTCCATCATAAAGGATGAGTTCATGTCCTTTGCAGGGACATGGATGAAGCTGGAAACCATCATTCTTAGCAAAGTAACACAGGAACAGAAAACCAAATGCTGCACTCAAAAGTGGGAGTTGAACAATGAGAACACATAGACACAGGGAGGGGAACATCACACGCTGGGGCCTTTTGCAGTGTTGGGGGCTTGGGGAATGACAGCATTAGGAGAAATACCTAATGTAGATGATGGTTGATGGTGTACCAATCCACCATGGCACGTATATACTTATGTAAAAACCTGCACATTCTGCACATGTATCCCTTAAAGTATTATTTTTTTTAAAAAAGGAAGGGACCAAAAAAACACTCTATTCTCAAGTTCCAAATTGCTTCCTAAACTGGGAAGTTGAGATGACAAACACTCCAGGAGCACAAACAGCAAGTGTGGTCGCTAGGAAAATTATACAATCACAGGGAGACTTAACAAAAACGGTGAGCAATTTCTGGTTTCAATCTTCTTGTGTTTATTGTGATCAGATTTAAGTTGGGCATGTGTGGAGTAGGAAAGGTGTCTTTGCCATTGGTGGGGCCTGGTCTCTTTTCTTTATCACCAGGAATAGTTGGTGAGTTTACTCAAAATGCACTTTCTATTTTCACTCACATACCTAGCTTCAAATTCTGAAAGAGTATTGTTTCTTTGTTTTTTTAAACAATGGGGCAGGTCACACTCAAGACCTAGAAATTTAACTGCTGCCTTGAATACAGTCACCTTCAGAATAGTTAATACAACTTTCTGGGATTAACAGGTCGGTCACCTAGGCCAACCCTCCTGCTAACCAATTTCTCTGTCACTTAAGGTCAACAGCCAGGGCCAGGCTTTGGGGATTAGCAGACAATCTCCAAACATAAATTTGGAGAAAGCTGCTTTCCAGAAAAAACAATGGATCAACTAAATAGATCTACCCTAGAGTTTTATTCAACCCACCCACTATGACATTTCCAAACACAAGGCAGGTTTTTGAATTGACCTGTTCTCCCTTAAGATGTGTTTGTAATTATGGGTTGAAAGTGGCCAAAGGCAAAGATATTAATGAGTTTATGCATAGAACATCTTACATCAGGGCTGAACCTTGGACTCAACAATCCAGATAAGAAATGCAGAATGAAAATTAGCCAACGAGGGTCATGGGAGAACAGCTCTCATGGACAGACACATTAGCACACTGAGGAATAAGCCATGCCAGGAATCAAATTAGAATGTGCAAAGCTTGTCAGATTTTTCTAAAGAATGCCATTTGCTCTGCAGTTTTAAAATCATACCAAATTAACCTCTGGGTCCATATGACCTAAAGGGCTTTGCAAAACAACAACATATTTACAGCCTCAAGTAATGAAGAAGTCAAAAAAGCTCCAGAGAGAATGAGCTGAGAAGGTGAATGTAAGCACAGCCAACCAATCAATAAAAGCTTCCCAGCACAAACACTCACCAAGTGCATCCCCAAGGTTGAGCTGCCAGATGTTATGTTTGAATGAAAGCCAAACTAAGGTTTGGGAGAAAGCTTGCCAGACAGAGGAAAAGTTACTCTTACATATTTAAAAAAAAATGTTCTCCAGAATGAGTGATTTCTCTTTGGGACGACAGTCAAATGCTTCTCCCAGAGAGAGAGGTATCTTAGACTACTTTTCAGCTAATGGTTAAGAGTTGAAGACTGTGCCAACTTACCCTGGCATCTGTGACCTTGAATTTCCTTAGGATGTACTGTGGCATGTTGTACTCAGCCATGGGATCTACAACAAAGTACTGGTATCTTGCAGACCGTTCTGCTGGCCAGTATTGGTGACATTTCTCCTAAAAGGAGAGAAGATTAATGTTAAACTATGCAAAGTACAAAGAACATTTTGTCTGTCTATCTATCTAATTTCCTTATCCCATTAATAAAATTTCAAAATTCAAGGCAATTCCAACTGCATATGACTCACTTTTTCTTTGAAACCATGAGCTCCCTTCATAGGTAGCTGCTTAATATACACGAGTTGAATTGAATATTTTGATAGGGTAAGCATCTTCACACCTACAAGTTATCCAAATAATTACATCAGTCCTTGGACAATGCTGGCCATGACAACAATACATTGCACCACTATGGTTTGGAATGAAGAGAACCATCAGTATGGGCATAGAAACATCTGAATTGATTTGTTGCAATCTTACTTGTCAAGGAAACGGGGGGGCCCAGGCCATTTTAATGACTTGGCTAAACCCTGCAGAGTCAGTGGCCACATCAGAGTAAGTCAGTTACTTTCCTAGTCTGATATTCTCTTTGTTCTCTCTGGGGGCTCTAAAAATTGGGCTTTAGCTGCACTTCTATTTAATTGACACAAAGAAGACAGAGAGAAAATATCTGAGGCAAATACGAAAAAATGCTCACATGAAGTCAATCTAAGAGGTATCTCTAAATAATATTAGGTCATAATAGTAGAGAAGTATTAATAAATAGTAGAAACCTTAAGTATTTCTAATACTATTTTATGTGTATTTCCCCCCAAAAACCCCACATTTTTTAAAAAGTGGATCTGGGATTACCAGGTTTTATCCTTAGAAAAATCATGTCACTTTCCAACACTTTATTCAATGGGGGTGAAAGGTAGGCAAGTAAGAATTTGCCACAGGAAGAAAAGAAAGTCAAGTTCCTTCATACAGAGAAATGATGGCACATCAAACTCTAGCATGTCCAGAACAAAAGGCAGTAAAAAAATGCTGAGAGTCAGACGTCAGTCAAACAGGGTCACCTGCTACTCATTTGTCTCTATGTTTGTGCTTCACTGGAAACAAATCACTAGATCTTTCTTTAAAACACAGAAATTTTAAAACTTGATGTGGCTTTACAAATTTAGAAACTAACGAGGAATGATGGTCTGGATTGTGTCCAGAGTCCACTGCATTTCCAAAATAATGACACCAGCACAAGAGTTATTAAAACAAAGTCTTCATTTCTCCATAGAGTACATGTCTTATGAGGAGAAACACAAGGGCCACATACTTACTCTGCCCATTTCACGCAGCTTGGTGAGCATCACAACGATGGTGGAATTGTGTTCCCAGAGCATCCGCCAGAAGTCTTCAGTGGTCTCTGCCAAGGGCCCCTGGGTAGCGATGTAGGCTTTCTGTTGTCTGAATTACAGAGAATGAAAAGAATGTGTTAAAGTATTTAGAGAACATGCAAAAGCTCACACTTGATATATAAACATCAACCTGGTAATAAAAAATGAAAACATATTATTAATGCAATTGCAGTAAATTCCTGCTAAGATTACACAATCAAATGAGAGCATTTAATACATTTTAGGGACCTTGCAAAATAAATTGCTTGTTAATATTATGATGTATGTCTTTATCATTATTATTTGAATGTTAGTGCAATGCTAATAGCTCAATTTCCTGTGTCATACAAATCACTTAAGAAACACTTAGATGTGCAGCTTCATTTTCTAGAAATTACTCTCGTACAATCTATTACATTTATGAAATATGGTACAAAACAGATTCTTTATTAACTCCTTACAAATCCAATTGGCTTCTGAAAGAAGAGTGCAGAAGACCAGATTAAACACTTCATAACTACTGCTTCTTACTCCTATCCAAAATAATAAAAAAATCAGGGGACTAAATGATGACCTATGCAGAAAGAAAATGGCTTTGAATGAAGATGAAATTTATTCCGGTTATGAAACTAGGGCACATGTAAATATCAACGCTTTGGATAGTCAGGGGAGCAAAAGTAGATACCTGTAGCCATCAACAAAACTGGCATTGATGTAATCAGATCCTCCTACTACACGGATAGGCTGCAGGCATACCCTTGTGGATTCATACGGCATAATATTAACAAGGCGATTTTTGAATTGATTACATGGAAGATTGGCACTGATAAATCTTGAGGTGTGAGCTTTTGAGCTGGCTAGATGCTGTTGAATAGAAAAAAAAAGGAAAAACCCACCAGTCATGTTCACCTATGGTTTGAATGCAATGTACCCCACATTTCCCTTTTCGATAGAAATCTTTTGTTTACTTAAAGTAAATGACTATTCAAATTGTACTGCTTTTCATATCTACCTAATTACTCTCTACAGTCTAGTGGATTTCTATATATTTTCTGAAAGTATAATCTCTCAAATTAGCAGACATAAGGGCTCAAGATATTATTAGGAAGCAAAGAATAGAAGAGGAAAAGGGGAGGAATACATTTTAGAATCATACAACTGAGGGAAATGTCAAATGGATCTTGTACTTCACAAATTTGAAAGGTTAAAGTAAAGCCCCGACTCAAAGACAAACCCAGAATGACTCGCTCCTGAATGTTAACCACATCACATCCAATACCATACCTTAAATTCGAGCTCCATTCCTGTGACATTCTCTCCTGTTTCTATTTGTGTCAGCTTCTGAATGTAGGCATAAAAGTTTCTAGCTGGCACTTCGGTATTTCCACAAGTCACTGCTTCTAACAGTGCATCATGGATAGAGATGTATTGGTCTTCTGTTTGAACCATGTAGTTCCTCTGGGCTCTCATTAAAGTTACATGGCCATAAATATCTACAGTTTTTTCATGCTTTATTCTTTCTAACATGGCATCTATGACGATGAAACCACCAGTCCGGCCAACTCCCGCACTATGAGGAAAATAAAGAGAAAAGAAGAGCCCAAATAAACCTATCAGAAAATCAACACATAATAAATAACCGGAATAAATTTTATTATGTATTTCAATAAATACATAATGAAAGTATTTTTATTATCCTTATTAACTAGATCTTACATCCATTACTTCTACTCAAATAGCTATTGGGATGACTTTGTAATACTCTAAAGTCAAAAGTATTATCTAGGCACGATAATCAGAGGGCAGGGAACAAAAGACTGAGCAAAATTAGTTTAGTTCTAAAATGTACAAAATATTAAATCTATAATCACTATGTTCCTTGATCATGCAATACAAAGTGGACATTGTTTTGAACTCTTTTGAAGTCATGAAAAAAATACAAACATTTAGTCTGTCCATATTTAGAAGATAGTTTTATATATTGGTCCAGGTCTGACTAGGCTATAGTTTTTGCAAACTGTGTCTATTTTTGTTCAATGTACAAAATATAAAGATTGTTTTTACAATCTCAAGCTAAACTTTGCATGCTTCCTATTTATCAAACCCTTCAGGCTGAGGACATTTATGTGTCAAGTATGGTTCAATCAAAAATACTTTCTCTTCCTGATCATGCATGTTTATCAGGCTGGTAAACACGTAATAAACAGGAATAGGTAAATATTACCATCTTAGACAACAGGCAACAATATACATATAATTTTTCATCATCAGTGTGCTAATAAATCCTGACCATACAAAGAATGAGAGTGTATTTTACTTTGTTCTTGTAACGTAAACCTATTTCTGAATAAACAAAAAATGTAAGTCAGTATAAAAGCCAGATACTTCATCATCCTGCAAATATGTAAATGCATTTAAAAATGAACACTTCAGAAAGGCGATTTGTGGATTCAGTTTCCAGTGACTAATTTTTGTCTACATTGGGAGGAATGTATAAGTCTAATACATGCTTTCTATCATTTGTTTTATTTTAATCCTCCAAACAAACTTGGGTGACACTATTCTGTGAATCACCTGAGGGACCAGCTTTGTAACCCTGAGTAGAGGTTAATATGTATTAAAAAAAACAGTGTTATAGTGAGTGCACTCCAGTCTCCAGAATCCAGGTTGAACATTCAGCATGTCCAGAGACCATCGCTAATTTTACTTTCATGTGAATCTCTTTTTCCACTTCACATCTAGTTGGGATTATTTGGAAATGACCAAGACTACAATTATTATACACAGTTTATTAGAAAAAGAAAAGGCATTTTGCCTTTATGTTATTGATTTATTTACTTGTGTTAGTTCTAAGAAAAGAGAAAGAGATCAAATATAGAAACACAGCAATGCTATTTTCTATCAAATTCCTCTGGGTGTCCCATGAAAATCTTGCATATTGAATTTTAAAGTCATTTGTGGAGCCCAGGATGACATTTCAGAATATTATGAGTTGTAGTCAATATATTATTGATTACAGTCTCTCTGGGCTCACAATAATTAAAGACCGTCACATGGATACAGTATTTGTTTAGCAGATAATTCTCAAGATTTTCATGTGTGATATAGAAGCCCTAACAATTGTATTGTGTGTGTGTGCCAAATGTTCTTCAAGGCTATTGAAAATAAGAAAATTTAATTAAAATGGTGTGAATTCATTTAAATTTCTATGGAGAGAATGGGAGATGTAATTATGAGCCTATTCTTGGTTGGTTATTGCATGAAGTTGGTTGCTTGATAATTTCAAGACCATGGTAAACCAGGGTTATTTCAAAGTCATCAACAAGTCATCCTGGGAAAGAACTTACCATTCTTAAGCACCTTATACCTACGTGGTATGCTAAACATACAAACTCATTTACTCTTCACAACCATCTTCCACAGAAATGTTATTATTTCCAAATGTGGAAACTGAGGCTTCCAGAGGACGTGTAGCTTGCTAAAGGCCACACAAATCACAGTAGGGCTGAACATAGAATGAGGCCTCCCAAACTGCAAGTAAAATTTAAATAAATACAAAATAACTTACTTTGATTAAATCTGGAAAACATCAAGAAAACCCTTGTTTTGTTTTTATCACACAGCTCTCATAAAATTATTATTTTTTTTAATCTCAAAGTATGCTAAGTACAAAATGATAGCTCCAACTTTAGTCTGAATAACTACAATCTCCATTGAGGGATTTCTTTCCAACAACAGTTTTCCATAGAAGGAGAGATGACTTTTGTGGTCTCAAGTGTACTTGACCCTCAAAGGGGAAGCTGCCTCTGAGGGTGGGGTTATTCACTAAAACTCTGGGGGCTGTGAAGCCATCTCCAGGGATGGCATGACCAGCTGGGTCTTGAATGGAGAGTTACATAAAACCTCAGGAATTAATGATTTAATACCATATTCCGTATTTATTTTCTTATATTTTCATGAAGATCTTCTTACCATAGGGTCTCAAATATTTAGAAAAAAAAAGTTTGGATTAAACCTTCTATCACGTTACTCTTGCCTTGAATTGTGAATTTTTAAAAATGAAATTTCAGTTGGTATCACTTTTGTGTCCAGTTACCTAATATATAGATAGGCCTAATCAATAATAAACATGACTACTACTGGCCGGGCGCGGTGGCTCAAGCCTGTAATCCCAGCACTTTGGGAGGCCGAGGCGGGCGGATCACAAGGTCAGGAGATTGAGACCATCCTGGCTAACACGGTGAAACCCCGTCTCTACTAAAAAAAATACAAAAAACTAGCCGGGCGAGGTGGCGGGCACCTGTAGTCCCAGCTACTCGGGAGGCTGAGGCAGGAGAATGGCGTAAATCCTGGAGGCGGAGCTTGCAGTGAGCTGAGATCCGGCCACTGCACTCCAGCTTGGTCGACAGAGCGAGACTCCGTCTCAAAAAACAAAACAAACAAACAAACAAACAAACAAAAAAACACGACTACTACTTATGCATACCAGGTGCTCTGCTATGAGCTTTTGTTTAATTATCTCAGTACACTCACACAGCCTGTATGAGATTAATATGGTAAACCACATATACAGATGAGATAATGGAGGTTTAGAAAAGCTCATTAGCTTGCCTAAATTCACCCAACTACTGTGATTCAAATTGGATGTGAATGCAGAGCTAGTTGACTCAGAAATGGGTGCTTTAATAATACTATTCAGTTCCTATATTTTGCAACATATCCCCACATAGCGTATTAACATGTTCTTAGAGGTATATGGAGAAGGAAAATTCACCTAAAAATCTATACCAGGGAAGAGTTAGCAATCTTTGTTTAGGTTCATCCGAAGTTTCTTTAGGCAGTTTTCTGAAATAACCTTCCCTATGGCTGGTATTGCATCAGCAGCAGTTTCAATAGGGCAGTCTCTGTGTCTACAGCTCAAGAAAATCAGAGCCTGGGTCATGGTGGGTAGGCAAAGGATTAGGCAGCAAAGTCATTGTTAGGAGGGAAGCAATAACCTAAGCCAAATAAATGGTCATAGTACACCCTCAAGCTAAGATATTGTCACAAACAGGGGCTGGAGCCTGGATTCATTCATCAAAGAACACGCCTGTTGTTGATTGTGCAGAAGGCATCCATTTAGGGAATTTGAATCTTTGAGACACGATAGAGCAAACAAAGCAAATCACATTTATTGCACACTTGATGTATGCCAGACACTATGCCAGGCAATTCATTTGCACAACTTTGTTGTATTCTTATCAAAATCTATTGAAACAAGTATTGTTATCTTATTTCAAGACGAAGATGCTAGGACTTTAAAAAAGTTTTTGGATTAACATTATACAGCTACTAAGCAAGATCCTACCATATAAATGCTTTCTGTGCATCTTTCCACAGTCCAGTGCTGTTTTCCTGGAGATTGCTACTGAAAGTCATTTTCAACCTCATACCTGGAAGGCTAGGGAAGCCGAGGCACAGAGAAGATGAATGATTTTTCTGAGGTCATAAAACTATTAAGTGCCAGAACCAGGTTTTACTGCCAGTCTATTTGATTTCAAAATTTTCTCAATTAGGTCATTGCCATCTCTATGTTAATATATTGTTAATCCTTAAGAAAACTGTCATTTGACCCAAGCTCCCCACACCAGCGGCCACCCCGCTTCTTTGCTCTTGTTGCTGCAAAATTCTTTTAAGATGTATCTACACTCACGTTGGCAGTTCCACTACTTCTGGTAGCCAGTTCCTCTACTTCTGTTCTCCTAACTTTTTCAGATTGCTTTTCCCCTCTCATGCTCATACAGAAGTCACCCTGATCCCATACTGCTCAATCTATGACCAATTCCCAGTCTTGGGTGATCTATTAGCAAGGCCATCTTGATCTTCTATTGAGTAAACTTTCTTCAAATGGCTCGTAGTGTTGTATACACTCAATCTTTCTCCTACCTCACTGAACACTCCTTCTTACTTCTCTCTAAGCTCTTAACACAGGAGCATCTCTTTTTTGATGCCCCTGTCTCTTGCTTTCTCCTCATGACTTTGGTGAATTTATGCCGTGTTCATAACTCTAAGTATCACCTACATTTCAACAACATAAAAAATTATAGCTTCGGCTGAGACCTGTTTTCCAAACTCTAGACTTGTATTTGCAGATGTCTACCTTATATCCTTATTTAGCTGTCTAACAGATATTTCCAGTACCTGATTCCTATTCTTCCCTCAAAATCTCTGCTTCACCAGCTGCCTCTCTCATCTCAAGAATCTGCATCTTTGTCATTATTACTACTGTTAACACACTGATCCAAACCATTATCGTTTCTTGTCCGGATTATTTAAAATAAATAATAAAAACTAAATATTTAATGGGATTTCCTACTTCAAACTCACTTCATCTAGGGTCTGTTTTCAATATGGCAGCCAATACGGCAGTGTGACCAAAATGTGTCCCGTTATGTCATTCCCCTTCTCAAAAGTCACCTTACCACCTGACTCAAACAGTTGAAACAGTTACAATGGTCTTCTTCTGAGCTCCTCTCTCTTTCTCTACACCCATCATACCATCACATTCCAGCTGTAGGATGTTGGCTGTAGAATTTTGCACTGGTCAAGTCCCCAGATATCAGCTTTAATAATTACCTCATCCTTTTCAAGTCTTTGTCCATATTTTATACTCTCAGTAATCCCTACTGTGAACTATTTAACAGAGTAAACTGCCTGCCATCTTACTTTGTGCTCCTGATTCTGCTTATGCTGTTCCCATTAAAATATATATATATGTGTGTGTATATATATATTTATATAAAATAAAGGGAACACACACATATATATATATATTTTAATGGAACAGCATAAGCAGAATCAGGAGCACAAAGTAAGATGGCAGGCAGTTTACTCTGTTAAATAGTTCACAGTAGGGATTACTGAGAGTATAAAATATGGACAAAGACTTGAAAAGGATGAGGTAATTATTAAAGCTGATATCTGGGGACTTGACCAGTGCAAAATTCTACAGCCAACATCCTACAGCTGGAATGTGATGGTATGATGGGTGTAGAGAAAGAGAGAGGAGCTCAGAAAAGACCATTGTAACTGTTTCAACTGTTTGAGTCAGGTGGTAAGGTGACTTTTGAGAAGGGGAATGACATAACGGGACACATTTTGGTCACACTGCCGTATTGGCTGCCATATTGAAACAGACCCTAGATGAAGTGAGTTTGAAGTAGGAAATCCCATTAAATATTTAGTTTTTATTATTTATTTTAAATAATCCGGACAAGAAACGATAATGGTTTGGATCAGTGTGTTAACAGTAGTAATAATGACAAAGATGCAGATTCTTGAGATGAGAGAGGCAGCTGGTGAAGCAGAGATTTTGAGGGAAGAATAGGAATCAGGTACTGGAAATATCTGTTAGACAGCTAAATAAGGATATAAGGTAGACATCTGCAAATACAAGTCTAGAGTTTGGAAAACAGGTCTCAGCCGAAGCTATAATTTTTTATGTTGTTGAAATGTAGGTGATACTTAGAGTTATGAACACGGCATAAATTCACCAAAGTCATGAGGAGAAAGCAAGAGACAGGGGCATCAAAAAAGAGATGCTCCTGTGTTAAGAGCTTAGAGAGAAGTAAGAAGGAGTGTTCAGTGAGGTAGGAGAAAGATTGAGTGTATACAACACTACGAGCCATTTGAAGAAAGTTTACTCAATAGAAGATCAAGATGGCCTTGCTAATAGATCACCCAAGACTGGGAATTGGTCATAGATTGAGCAGTATGGGATCAGGGTGACTTCTGTATGAGCATGAGAGGGGAAAAGCAATCTGAAAAAGTTAGGAGAACAGAAGTGGAGGAACTGGCTACCAGAAGTAGTGGAACTGCCAACGTGAGTGTAGATACATCTTAAAAGAATTTTGCAGCAACAAGAGCAAAGAAGCGGGGTGGCCGCTGGTGTGGGGAGCTTGGGTCAAATGACAGTTTTCTTAAGGATTAACAATATATTAACATAGAGATGGCAATGACCTAATTGAGAAAATTTTGAAATCAAATAGACTGGCAGTAAAACCTGGTTCTGGCACTTAATAGTTTTATGACCTCAGAAAAATCATTCATCTTCTCTGTGCCTCGGCTTCCCTAGCCTTCCAGGTATGAGGTTGAAAATGACTTTCAGTAGCAATCTCCAGGAAAACAGCACTGGACTGTGGAAAGATGCACAGAAAGCATTTATATGGTAGGATCTTGCTTAGTAGCTGTATAATGTTAATCCAAAAACTTTTTTAAAGTCCTAGCATCTTCGTCTTGAAATAAGATAACAATACTTGTTTCAATAGATTTTGATAAGAATACAACAAAGTTGTGCAAATGAATTGCCTGGCATAGTGTCTGGCATACATCAAGTGTGCAATAAATGTGATTTGCTTTGTTTGCTCTATCGTGTCTCAAAGATTCAAATTCCCTAAATGGATGCCTTCTGCACAATCAACAACAGGCGTGTTCTTTGATGAATGAATCCAGGCTCCAGCCCGTTTGTGACAATATCTTAGCTTGAGGGTGTACTATGACCATTTATTTGGCTTAGGTTATTGCTTCCCTCCTAACAATGACTTTGCTGCCTAATCCTTTGCCTACCCACCATGACCCAGGCTCTGATTTTCTTGAGCTGTAGACACAAGACTGCCCTATTGAAACTGCTGCTGATGCAATACCAGCCATAGGGAAGGTTATTTCAGAAAACTGCCTAAAGAAACTTCGGATGAACCTAAACAAAGATTGCTAACTCTTCCCTGGTATAGATTTTTAGGTGAATTTTCCTTCTCCATATACCTCTAAGAACATGTTAATACGCTATGTGGGGATATGTTGCAAAATATAGGAACTGAATAGTATTATTAAAGCACCCATTTCTGAGTCAACTAGCTCTGCATTCACATCCAATTTGAATCACAGTAGTTGGGTGAATTTAGGCAAGCTAATGAGCTTTTCTAAACCTCCATTATCTCATCTGTATATGTGGTTTACCATATTAATCTCATACAGGCTGTGTGAGTGTACTGAGATAATTAAACAAAAGCTCATAGCAGAGCACCTGGTATGCATAAGTAGTAGTCGTGTTTTTTTTTTGTTTGTTTGTTTGTTTGTTTTGTTTTTTGAGACGGAGTCTCGCTCTGTCGACCAAGCTGGAGTGCAGTGGCCGGATCTCAGCTCACTGCAAGCTCCGCCTCCAGGATTTACGCCATTCTCCTGCCTCAGCCTCCCGAGTAGCTGGGACTACAGGTGCCCGCCACCTCGCCCGGCTAGTTTTTTGTATTTTTTTTAGTAGAGACGGGGTTTCACCGTGTTAGCCAGGATGGTCTCAATCTCCTGACCTTGTGATCCGCCCGCCTCGGCCTCCCAAAGTGCTGGGATTACAGGCTGAGCCACCGCGCCCGGCCAGTAGTAGTCATGTTTATTATTGATTAGGCCTATCTATATATTAGGTAACTGGACACAAAAGTGATACCAACTGAAATTTCATTTTTAAAAATTCACAATTCAAGGCAAGAGTAACGTGATAGAAGGTTTAATCCAAACTTTTTTTTTCTAAATATTTGAGACCCTATGGTAAGAAGATCTTCATGAAAATATAAGAAAATAAATACGGAATATGGTATTAATCATTAATTCCTGAGGTTTTATGTAACTCTCCATTCAAGACCCAGCTGGTCATGCCATCCCTGGAGATGGCTTCACAGCCCCCAGAGTTTTAGTGAATAACCCCACCCTCAGAGGCAGCTTCCCCTTTGAGGGTCAAGTACACTTGAGACCACAAAAGTCATCTCTCCTTCTATGGAAAACTGTTGTTGGAAAGAAATCCCTCAATGGAGATTGTAGTTATTCAGACTAAAGTTGGAGCTATCATTTTGTACTTAGCATACTTTGAGATTAAAAAAAATAATTTTTATGAGAGCTGTGTGATAAAAACAAAACAAGGGTTTTCTTGATGTTTTCCAGATTTAATCAAAGTAAGTTATTTTGTATTTATTTAATTTTACTTGCAGTTTGGGAGGCCTCATTCTATGTTCAGCCCTACTGTGATTTGTGTGGCCTTTAGCAAGCTACACGTCCTCTGGAAGCCTCAGTTTCCACATTTGGAAATAATAACATTTCTGTGGAAGATGGTTGTGAAGAGTAAATGAGTTTGTATGTTTAGCATACCACGTAGGTATAAGGTGCTTAAGAATGGTAAGTTCTTTCCCAGGATGACTTGTTGATGACTTTGAAATAACCCTGGTTTACCATGGTCTTGAAATTATCAAGCAACCAACTTCATGCAATAACCAACCAAGAATAGGCTCATAATTACATCTCCCATTCTCTCCATAGAAATTTAAATGAATTCACACCATTTTAATTAAATTTTCTTATTTTCAATAGCCTTGAAGAACATTTGGCACACACACACAATACAATTGTTAGGGCTTCTATATCACACATGAAATCTTGAGAATTATCTGCTAAACAAATACTGTATCCATGTGACGGTCTTTAATTATTGTGAGCCCAGAGAGACTGTAATCAATAATATATTGACTACAACTCATAATATTCTGAAATGTCATCCTGGGCTCCACAAATGACTTTAAAATTCAATATGCAAGATTTTCATGGGACACCCAGAGGAATTTGATAGAAAATAGCATTGCTGTGTTTCTATATTTGATCTCTTTCTCTTTTCTTAGAACTAACACAAGTAAATAAATCAATAACATAAAAACAATGCCTTTTCTTTTCTAAT
>NW_022142214.1:0-20119 GCF_007565055.1 Rhinopithecus roxellana | reverse complement strand
AGCCAGGCATGGGGATGTACACCTGTACTCCCAGTTACTAGGGAGCCTGAGGCAGGAGGATCGTTTGAGCCCAGGAGTTCGAGTCCAGGCTGGGCAACATAGTGAGACTCTGTCTCAATTTAAATCAATCAATCAGTCAGTCAATAATAAGTAAATAAAAGAGAGTATAAAGATGTTTAGAAATGAGAGGGAATATGGGATAAGATGTGACCCAAAACACAGCTAATCCTGGTGGCAGGGGTGAGATATCCAACACACACCTTTGCCCCTCAGCCCCTCACTGGCTAACAAGGCTCGCCTTATCTTGTCTGAGTCTCCCCAAGATGTGTTCAGCTTCTCCGGCAGGGGTGGTGTGTGCAATTCATTACCACTGCATCACCCAGTGGCCCTTTGCTAAGATCCATGGGAGGCATTTTTCCTACGTCACTCATTCTTTCACTCCATCCATCCTACAAACAATTGATGTTTGTACCAAGAACCATTCTAGGCAATGGGGATATCAGCAGCCAACAGCAACAAGAAAATGGAGCTTACACTCTTTTTTTTTTTTTTTTTTTTTTGAGGCAGAGTCTCACCCAGGCTGAAATGCAGTGTCCTGATCTCAGCTCACTGCAAGCTCCACCTCCCAGGTTCACTCCATTCTCCTACCTCAGCTTCCTGAGTAGCTGGGACTACAGGTGCCCATCACCACACCTGGCTAAGTTTGTGTATATTTTTAGTGGAGGTTTCACCCTGTGAACCAGGATGGTCTCGATCTCCTGACCTTGTGATCCACCCGCCTCGGCCTCCCAAAGTGCTGGGATTACAGGCGTGAGCCACCACGCCCAGCCACGGAGCTTACATTCTAATAGTGGAGACAGACATTAAACAAAATCGGCGAGTGAATTATGCAGTATGTTAGAAGAGGATATGTTGATAGAGAAAATGCACAGGGCAAAAAGATGGGTGTGGTGGGTAAGGATTGGAATTTTAGAAAGGGTAGCCACTCCACTGAGAAGGTGACATCTCAGCCATTTGAGCCAAGACTTTAAGGAGGTGAGAGAGCATTCTGTGCACAGGGAACAGAAAGTGCAAGGACTGTGAGCTGGGAGTGTTCCTGACACATCGGAGGAATGTGGAGGAGGCCCGTGAGGATGGAGAGAACAAGCGCGAGGGTAGGAGATGCGATCAGAGAAGCGATCATGGAAGGTCTCGTGGCTTTTGTAAGGACTTTGGCTCTTACTCTGAATGAAGTGGGAAGTCATTAGGGCTTTTGGGACAATTGGGGAAATTCCAATAGGAACTATATGTTAAATATTATTTAATCAGTATTAAAGTTTGTGGATGTGGTAATTCTCAATAAGTTGAAATAATTTCCTGGGTGTTGGTATGAATTGATAGTTTGTGTCTTTCCACCCCTCAAATTCATGTGTTGAAAGCCTAACCTCTAATGTGATGGTATTTGGAGTTGGGCCCCTTGAGAGGTAATTAGGGTTAGATCAGGTCATGATGGTGGGGCCCCCAGGACAGGATTAGTGCCTTTATAAAAAGATGAAGAGACATTAGATCTTGTCTCTCCAAGCATACTACAAGATGACAGCCACCAACAAGCCAGAAAGAGGCCTCAGAATTAAACCACTTTACCAGCACCTTAATTTTGGACATCCCAGCCTCCCAGCTGACTATGACAGGTGTCACTATTAGAAGAAACATGCTAAAGTACTTAGAGGTGAAGGGTCATGATATCTAGAACTTATTTTCAAGTGATTGGGAAAAAAAGGAAAAAATCTAACCGTTTGTCATTGTTACCCATTACTGAGTGTTATAGATGAGATTGTGTGCTCCCCAAAATTTATATGTTGAAGCCCTAACTTGTGTGACTGTATTTGGAGACAGAACCTTTAAGGAGGTTGGAGTTAACTGAGGTCATAAGGATGGGCCCTAATCAGGTGACTGGTGCCCTTATAAGAAGAGGGAGAGACACCAGGTATGTGTGCAGAGAAGGGTCATGTGAGGATACAGTGAGAAGGCAGCCATCTGCAAGCCAAGGGACAGGCTTCAGGAGAAACCAGACCTACCAACACTTGATCCTGGACTTCCAGCCTCCAAACTGTCAGAAAATAAGTTTCTGGTGTTAAAGTCACCCAGTCTGTGTGCTATTTTGTAATGGCAGCCCTAGAAGGCTAATCTGTGGATAAAATTACCTCAAATGTAGGGGCTTAAAATAATTATCTCACATGATTTCTTTTCCTTTTTTTTTTTTTTTTTTTAGTGGAGTCTTGCTCTGTTGCCAGGCTGGAGTGCAGTGGCATGGTCTGGCTCACTGCAACCTCGCCTCCCAGGTTCAAGCAATTCTCCAGCTTCACCTCCCGAGTAGCTGGGATTACAGGCATGCACCACCACACCTGCCTAATTTTTGTATTTTTAGTAGAGACGGGGTTTTACCATGTTGGCCAGGCTGGTCTTGAACTCCTGACCTCAGGTGATCCACCCCCGCCTTGGCTTCCCAAAGTGCTGGGATTATAAGCGTGAGCCACTGCGCCCAGCCAATCTCACATGATTTCTGAGGGCCAGAAATCTGGGAGACTCTCAGCTGCGTGGTTCTGGCTCCAGGTCCATCATAAAGTGCAGTCAGGATGTTTTCCCCAGGGCCTCCATCAGATGGCTTATCTGAGGTAGAAGATTGCATTTCCAAGATCCACTCATGACCGGGTGTGGTGGCTCACGCCTGTAATCCCAGCACTTTGGGAGGCCGAGGTGGGTGGATCACCTGAGGACAGGGGTTCAAGACCAGCCTGGCCTGCATGGTGAAACCCCATCTCTACTATAAATACAAAATATTAGCCGGGCGTGGTGGCGGGCACCTGTAGTCCCAGCTACTGGGGAGGCTGAGGCAGGAGAATGGCATGAACCTGGGAGGCAGAGCTTGCAGTGAGCCGAGATCCCGCCACTGCACTCCAGTCTGGGTGACAGAGCGAGACTCCATCTCAAAAATAAAAAAAAAAAATCCACTCACATGGCTGTTGGTGAGAGGTCTCAGTTCTTCACCATGTGGTCTTCCCCCTAGGACTGCTTGAGTGTTGAGTGCCCTTACATCAGGTCATGGTAGTTGGCTTTCCTCAGATTGAATGAACCCAGAAAGAGAGCAAGGAGGAAGCCACAAGGCCTTTTACGACCTAGTCTTGGAAGTTGCACACCTTCACTTCTGACATGTTCTAATATTATCAGTGAATCACTAAGTCCAGCCCACACTCAGGAGGAGGGGAATTAAGCTGCATCTCTTGAAGAGCAAAGAAACTCTTGGTACATACTGTACAATATTTGTTATTGTAATTATTATTATTATCAATATATTTAACTCCACAGATACCTCCAGGAGGATCTTCCTCTAACCCACCCTCAACCTTCTGTCTGTGATTAGGGGCCTGAGCAAAGCCTGAGAAGGGACATGCAGGACAAATTTGTGGGGAAAGAGAGAAGACTGAGCAAAAACTTGGCATGAGAACAGCCTTTAACCTGTCCCTTCATCACATTTGCTGCCTCAGGAAGGAAGAGGCCACGAAGAGCTCCTGGTTTCTTCTACAGCCTGCAGATTCTCGAATTCCCTCCCCAAGGATGGCGTGGGTGGCGTGGTTGGGGAGCATCCCCTGTCTTCAGCAGCCCCACTCTGGAGCCTCCACACCACACTGTGGGCACTGTGGACATTCAGTGAGTATGTGATGAAGATGACCATGAAGACTCTCAGAGACTGGCTGATTCTTCCCGTCTGTGCCTTCACATTTGGTGCTTGTTGATTAGTTAAGGATCAAGGATCCCAATTTCTTTCTTTTTGGAGACAGAGTCTCACTCTGTCACCCAGGCTAGAGTGCAGTGGCATGATCTCGGCTCACCATAACCTCCGCCTCCCGGGTTCCAGTGATTCTTCTGCCTCAGCCTCCATAATAGCTGAGATTACAGGCGTGAGCCACCACACCTGGCTAATTTTTGTGTTTTTAGTACAGACGGGGTTTCACCATGTTGGCCAGGCTGGTCTTGAACTCCTGACCTCAGGTGATCCACCTACCTTGGCCTCCCAAGGTGCTGGGATTACAGGTGTAATTACACTGTAATCCACTGTAATTACAGATTACACTGCGTCCGGCCAAGGATAACAATTTTGATGAGAGACAGGTATCATGAGTTCAACCAACCGGCAGGCTTCTGGTGAGCAAAGTGAGCCAGAATGATGGCTTGTGGTTTCATTCAATCAGTAGAATCACAGTAATAAAAATACTTAATACATCTCCTATTCCGGGTTCTGTTCTAAATGATAGACACACATATTAATTGAGTTAGCCCTCAAAGCAACCCTATGAACTACAAATCTGTCCATTTTACAGATGAGGAAATAGAGGCACAGAGAGATTAAGAAACTTGCCCAAGGTCAGAGTTCAGAGTTTGATTCCAAGAGTATGTGTTTAAAACTGCTATGCTAGATTGTCTCTTAAAAATTGCACAATTCATCCTTAACATTTGAAGATATCTAAATACGAGCAGGAGGTGGTACTTAAATAATAGAAATAATTGAGAATAAGATTCAGGGACTAGAAAGTTCAGGTAACATAGAATGCTAAGCAGGAAGGAACTTGAGAAATACCAGGGTCATAAGTTTTCAAACTGGATTCTGAAGAGTCCCAGGATTCTTGTGGTATCTCTGGATCTGCTTGTCCAGGAGCGAAAGAAATCTTTGGACTCCACCACCCCAATTCAACCACAGCACCCACCAGGATCTGCTTCACAGGGTTTTCCTGTGCACAAGTCCACGTTTGCCTGGACCACAGCCTCAGATTGTCAGGGAAGTTTGCAAACGGCTTTGAAGTGGCTGAAAACATTACTGGGTTTCCTTTAGATGATGTTGTCTCTAGAAAACCTTTCGGGGGTTATTTGATTCTATAGAGATTTGTGCCTTTCTTTTTGTTTTTCTTTTTACCATTTTGCAACTCTGAACTCTATCAAGACAAGAGTTAACTTATGTAGTAAGTGATTTCTGCTCTGTAGAAGACATCACTTTTGTTATCTATTAGCAAATTAGTTTCTGCATTCCTGATTGTGTATATGTGTCTCTGTTCAGTGGATTCTTCTTTGAACACAGTTTTATGTCATACTGGTTATCTCAACTAATGAGTTAGATAAAATCTTTTCTTTTCTTTTCTTTTTTTTTCTTTTGAGACAGAGTTTTTCTTTGTCATCCAGGCTAGAGTACAGTGGCGTGATCTTGGCTCATTGTAACCTCTGCCTCCTAGGTTCAAGCGATTCTCGTGCCTCAGCCTCCCCAGTAGCCAGGATTACAGGCGTGCGTCACTATGCCCGGCTAATTTTTTACATATTTTTAGGAGATGGGGCTTCAACACATTGATCAGCCTAGTCTCGAATTCCTGACTTCAGGTGATCGGCCCGCCTCGGCCTCCCAAAGTGTTGGGATTACAGGCATAAGCCACGACACCCAGCGAGTTAGATAAAATCTTTGTGACATCTCCATTTATGTTTATATTTATATGGCAGTCATAATTTTACTTTAAGAAACTTACCCTTTAACAAGATGGTCTTCCTGCATTCATTCTGGCCTCCTCCTATTCTTGCCCCCTATCTAGTCCATTCTCCACGAAGGAGCTAGAGCCATCTTTTCCAAGAGCGAACCTGATCATACTCCTCCCCGGCTTAAAACTGATATGCGGTAGAGCCTGCTGACAGCAGTGCAGACCTGGCTTCTGCTAGGACAACTGGACGCCATCATCCTGAATCGGGCACCTCACCTGACGTCAAACAGCTCCGACAGGGCCCAAGGCAGGTGTCCACAACACGCTGATTGATCAGCCCAGATTTTACCAGCAGCACTCACTTGCCTTTCTAATTTGGGACAGAGAAAGTTTGTGAGTTTTATTTTATCTTT
This sequence comes from Rhinopithecus roxellana, assembly GCF_007565055.1. Taxonomy (NCBI): domain Eukaryota; kingdom Metazoa; phylum Chordata; class Mammalia; order Primates; family Cercopithecidae; genus Rhinopithecus; species Rhinopithecus roxellana. The sequence continues at coordinate 14,211 of NW_022142214.1, read as the reverse complement.
TTTTTTTTTCCTCCACATTTAAAGATCTGTTCCCTTTCCTCTCCCCCAAACCTCATTCCCCAGATCCTAGATTCTGTGCCAAATTGGGTTTCCAAGACTAGCAGTATAAAAAAAAAACAAATAAACTCCTACCCAGAGCCCGATCTTTGGTCTCTTATTTCTTTCTTCTTCCTTCCTTCCTTCCTTCCTTCCTTCCTTCCTTCCTTCCTTCCTTTCCTTCCTTCTCTCTCTCTTCTCTCTCTCCTCTCTCTCTTCTTTCTTCTTCTTTCTTTCTTTCTTTCTTCTTTCTTTCTTTCTTTCTTCTTTCTTTCTTTCTTTCTTTCTCTTTCTTTCCTTTTCTTTTTTTCCTTTAGTAAAAGCTCAGTGCTGCCAGGAGCAGTGGCTTCTGCCTATAATCCCAGCATTTTGGGAGGCTGAGGTGGGTCTTGGTGCTAGGTGGAATTGCTTGAGGCCAGGAGTTCAAGACCACCGTGGTCAACATGGTGAAACTCTGTCTGTACTTAAAAAACACAAAAAATTAACTGGGTGTGCTGCGTGTGCCTGTAATCTCAGCTAGTAAGAAGGCTGAGGTGGGAGGATCACCTGAGCTTAGGAAGTTGAGGCTGCACTGAGCTGTGATCGCACCACTGCACTCCAGGCTGGGTGACAAGAGTGAGACCTTGTCAAAAAAGAAAACAAACAAAAACAAAAAAAACCCTCAGTGCTCTCCAGTCCCCTTAGAATAAAAGCCAAAATCCTGGAAAAGGCCTCCCTGAAAGGTCTCACATGATCTAGCCCCTGCCTGCTTCTGTTCTCACCCTCACCCTCTCCATTCCAGCTACCCTGACCTTTGGCCCACCCTTTCCAGAACCAGTCTCTTCCCATTCTGTGTTAGGACACTGTGACACCCTCTCTTTCTCCTCCTTCTTGCCATTGTCTGGCAGAAACAAAACAAAACAAAAATAACGTGTATTCTTCTTCAAGTTTCTTGCTAAACCTCACCTTGCCGCTCAAAAAGACCTGGTTGGTTCCCCACCTCCTTCCCTCATAGGATCCCCTAGCACCGGATCCTTCTCAACAGCCAGTGCAGTGATGATATTTAATGATTTAGCTATTTTATATCTGTGGGTGGAATGTCTCTCTTTCCCAAGAGGCCAAAAGCTCCAAGAGGCAGGACCCAGATCAGTTGTTTACTACTTTGTCCCCTCCGCTTTGCCTGGTGCTTGCACATAGGAGGCACTCGATAGAACCATTACTTCCCAGAGGGTTCTGAGGTCCAATGTGAGGGTAGAGGACAGGGTCCTCAGGTGGGAGGGGGGATGGTGCATGTGGGGGCTCTGAGGCAAACTGTCACTTCGTACAGTGCATTATGGGGTGGGCTGAGATGGCTGCCTGGTCTCTAATGCATGGTCAAGGCTCCTCTCCCCTTGAAGACTGGCAGCCATAGTTGGGGATTGCATCATCAATTATTTATTTATTTATTTAATTTGTTTGAGACAGAGTCTTGCTCTGTTTGCCCAGGCTGGAGTGCAGTGGCATGATCTCAGTTCACTGCAACCTTTGCCTCCCGGGTTCAAGCGATTCTCCTGCCTCAGCCTCCCGAGTAGCTGGGATTATAGGCGCACACCACCACACATCTGTCTAATTTTTGTATTTTCAGTAGAGACGGGGTTTCACCATGTTGGCCTGGCTAGTCTCGAACTCCTGATCTCAGATGATCTGCCTGCCTTGGCCTCCCAAAGTGCTGAGATTACAGATGTGAGCCACTGCACCTGGCCCATGTATTTATTTTTGAGACAGGGTCTCTGTCACCCCACACTGGAGTGCAGTGGTGGGATCACAGCTCATACAACCTCAACTTCTCATGTTCAAGGGATCTTCCTGCTCAGCCTCCCGAGCAGCTGGTACTATAGGCACACACCACCATACCTGCTATTTTTTAATTTTTTGTAGAGATGGGACCTCTCTCTATATCCAGAGCTGATCTCAATCCTCTTGGGCTCAAGAGATTCTCCTGCCTCAGCCTCCCAAAATGCCAGGATTACAGACGTGAGCCGTGGTGCCTGGCCGTATTTATCAATCTTCAAGTGTCCTCAATCATTGCTTCAAATCCTGATTTTGCTTCTATTCTTGCCAGGCTGATCTTTTTTTGTTGTTGTTGTTGCACAGGCTGAAGTGCAGTGGTGCAATCTCGGCTTACTTTAACCTCCACCTCTCAGGATCATGCCATTCTCCTGCCTCAGCCTCCCGAGTAGCTGGGACTACAGGTGCCCACCACCACAACCCGGCTAATTTTTTTTTTTTTTTGTATTTTTAGTAGAGACAGGGTTTCACTGTGTTAGCCAGGAGGTCTCCATCTCCTAAACTCATGATCCACCCACCTCAGCCTCCCAAAAAGTGCTGGGATTACAGTCATGAACCACTGCACCCTGGCGCCAGGCTAATCTCCTTGTACTTACTTTTGCTATTAATCCCTGAAATAGAAATGCTCCTGAAGTATCTCAAAATCCAAATAGTCTGGCGTTCCTCAAAGGTTAAGCATAGATTACCATAGATTACCATCGATTCCTCTCCTAGGTGTTTACACAAGAGAAATAAAAACATGTGTTCACACAAATACTTGTATAAGAAGTTCATAGCAGCCTTATTCACCAAAGGCAGAAAGCAGAAACTACACAAATGTCCATCCACTGATTATTGGATCAACAAAATATACTACCCATATATCCATACAATGGAATAGTATTCAGCCTAAAAAGAAGTGATGTACTGATACATGTTATATATATCACGCATGAACCTCAAAAACAACATGCTAAGCCAAACATAAAAGATCATAGATTGTTTGACTCCATTCAGGCAAAATATCTAGAACAGGCAAATCAATAGAAATAGAAGGTAGATGAATGGGGCTGGGGGTTGGGAGGAGAATGAGATGAACTATTGAGTCTACTAATGGACCTTTTTGGGGGGTGATGAAAATGTTCTAAAAATGTGTTGAGAATTGAACAACTCTGTAAATATGCTAAAATCATGGATTGTATACTTTAAATGAATGAATTATACAATATGTAAATTATATATTATTATTTAATATTAATTATGTTAATTATTATTATTGTTTTTGTTTTTGTTTTTGAGACGAATTCTCTCTCTGTCGCCCAGGCTGGAGTGCAGTGGCGCAGTCTTGGCTCACTGCAAGCTCTGCCCTCTGGGTTCACACCATTCTCCTGCCTCAGCCTCCCAAGTAGCTGGGACTACAGTTGCCCGTCACTGGGCCTGGCTGATTTTTTGTATTTTTGTAGAGGCGGGGTTCACCGTGGTCTTGATCTCCTGACCTCATGCTCCGCCTGCCTCGGGCCTCCCAAAGTGCTGAGATTACAGGCGTGAGCCACTGCACCTGGCCTATTATTGTTTTTTTGAGACAGAGTCTCGCTTTGTTGCCCAGGCTGGAGTGCAGTGGCATGATCTTGGCTCAATGCAACCTCCACCTCCCAGGTTCAAGTGATTCTCCTGCTTTAGCCTCCCAAGCAGCTGGGGCTACAGGCACTTGCCACCACACCTGGCTAATTTTTTGTATTTTTAGTAGAGTTGGGGTTTCACCGTGTTAGCCAGGATGGTCTCGATCTCCCGACTGTGATCTGACCACCTCGGCTTCCCAAAGCGCTGGGATTACAGGCATGAGCCACCGTGCCTGGCCTGTTAATTATTTTAAAAAGCAGTAGTTCCTAACCTTGTTGAGTTAAGATTTCTGGGAGAATTGGCTGAAAGCTGTAGAGTTTCTCTTGCCCCACTTCCATCGTCACCCACCTCAGGCATGAAAAATCCACATATACTTGTATATAAAAGTTTCATAAAAAATTAGGTGATTCCCAGTCTGAAGCCCATTTATTGACTCCCTAGAGATCTATAATCCCAGTGGAAATCTGTCTTGATAAAACTATCACTAGTAAATGTTAGCTCAGGTGCACATCTGAAAGGACTTTTTTTTTTTTTTTTTTTTTGAGACAGGGTCTTGCTCTGTTACCCAGGCTGGAGTGCAGTCGTGCGATCACGGCTCACTGCAACCTAAACCTCCCAGGATCAAGCGATCCTTTTGAGTAGGTGGGACTACAGGCAAGAGCCACCGTGCGCTGCTAATTTTTTACTTAGTTTTTTAAAGACAGGGTCTCGCTATGTTGCCCAGACTAGTCTTGAACTCCTGGGTTCAAGCCATCCACACCCACCTTGACCTCTTGAACTGCTGGGATTACAGGCGTGAGTCACCATGCCCAGCCTAATTTTTTTTTTCCATCCTTGTCATAGTCTCTCTTTGCCCCCTCCCCCTCTTCCTTCACAAGCTGTTTTGACACCCTTTTTCTCCATCAGTGTGGTAGGAAGAGTTTTAAGACAGTTCCCATGACCTTCACCCCTCTGGTGTTGGGGCAAAAGGAGGAGATTATCTGGGTGAGTCTAATTTAATCGCAGGAGCCCTCTAAAAGCAGATAATTGTCTCTAGCTGGTATTGGATGAGAGTCAGATTCAAAGCCTGACAGGGACTCCACGTGCTGTTGCTGGCTTGAAGATGGAAAAGGCCGTGCAATGAGGAATGCCACTGGGCTCTAAGAGCAGAGGGGCCCCTGGCCGACAGCCAGCAAGGAAATGAGGACCTTAACCCTACAGCTTCAGGAATTGGTTTTATGTCAGCAACCTGAAGGAGCTTGGAAGTGGATTCCTCCCCTGAGCCTCCAGGGGAAGGCCCAACCAGCACACAGCGTGCTTGCCAGCCTCGTGACACCCTGAGCAGAAGCCAGGCCAGCCCATGCGGACTCTGAGCTGCTACCATGAGATAACATGTGAGTGTTGGTTTAGGATCCCGAGTTTGCAGTAATTTGTTATGCAGACTAGAAAACTAACACAATCAGCCTCGCATCACTGTGCAGCTGGCTGTCTTTCTGTTGGATGTTTCTAGAGCCACCTCTTTTCCTCATAAGATTCCTAAAACGGTTGTTTGTGCCCCCTCTACCCCCGAGGGTGACGTCATACTCCAGTTGCCTCTTAGCCTGGCTCCTATCATTCCGCACTCCATGGTCTACACTGGGAGCCCCTTCCTGGTGTTTCAAAGGTGAAAGTTAAAGGGAACCTCAGGCCATTGCAGGTGAGGAAGCTACACTGGGCTGGTGTCACAGCTCTCAGCAGCTCTGATCTCCCAAGAGAAGAAGATTGGCCTGAGACAGGGGTCTCGTGGGACTCCACTTGGCCTCAGCACCCTGCTATGCACATGGAAGGCTTCCAGTAAACATTGCTGGGACTGAAAGTCCAGGAACAGAGAAGCTCACTCAGATGCCCAAGTGATCAACCCTAAGATGGCTTGAAAGGAGAAGCAGAAGGTTCTAGAGCCCTTCCAGCTGGCAGAAAGCCTTGTCCGTAATATGTGGGACCCTGGCCTGGAAGCTGGGAAAAGGGCTTTGGGGGTAAAACCGTATGAGTAAGGGGGCTGATCCCAAGGGCTAACAGCTGATCTCACAGAAGCAGAGGCTCTTCAGCTACTCCAGGGAGACCGAGATCACTTGGAAGGGTGCTCAAAGCTTGGTTCTAATGGAAGGGTGCTCAAAGCTTGGTTCTAATCCCATCTTCAGCAGCAGTTTGGCGGTTGTGTGTATGGCAAGGCGTTGTAACAGACATGCAGCTGTCTGCCTACCTGCCTGCTTGCAGGCTCAGCTCTTAGTCCCCCAAGCTCCTCCAGCCCCGCTTCTGTCCTTCCCCTACTCCCACCCATCAGGAAGGGCTCACGGGTTTGGAGGGGAACCGAGTGCTCCACACTGAGAGCGAGTTCCTGAAGGGCTTCCTTCCTCTTCCCTCCCTTTATCCATAAAACACCCAGAGCCCTACTTCCTGCCTTTGCTGATGAGAACCATTCATTTCTGGAACAAATCAGTTATTTCTGCTCTCGTGAGTTAGTGTCTTTTCTTGCTGGGAAAAGCTCCAGGCAGGCCCTTAACTTCATCATCTTCTTGTTCTTGGAGCGTGATCTCATGCATCTGAGAGTCAGAATCGCTCTTGGCCGGGTCGTCTTGGCTTCTTTATGTGGCTGCAGGGCCCCGGGTAGCCATGCTGAAGGCCTGAGAAGGCGCTGGGGCGGGGTAGGGAAGGAGCGAGGGCCTGTCTGTGACTGCTGTTACCCTCCCCATGGGAAGACCCCATCACTCCGGCGCCTGGGAATCCCTGCGCCTTTTGGATTTGTTCTCCCTGTTTCTGTGGGCTTGAGTAGGTTTGCGAATTTGTGGCTTCTCTTGTACGCAAGAAATCTGCCTAGACCCACAGAATTTCTTCTGCCCCAGGGCTGGACCCCTTTTTAAGCATGAAATATGCAACAATATTGGAGTGAGTTATACACATATATAATATGCTTCTGCTAGTTATACATCTGCAGTATCAGGGTGAGTTATGCACACTGACAGCACGCACATGCATAGTTACACACAGGCAATATCAGCGTAGGTTATACACACATGTGTAAACACATGTGTCTCAGGATGAGCTTGTGTGATCAGAGGAATTCTGAGTGTGACCCCGAGGAGTCCCTGTGTCAGTCAAGCCCTGGAAACTTAGTGGTGCAGGGCGGTGAAGCCGAGGAGGGAGCACAGAGGAAGGAGGCAGAGGGAGGGCCTTTGGCTTCTGGCACAGGGTCTTGGGTGGTGATGTGGGGGGGTGGTGCTGAGGGGGCCTTGGACACTCTGGGAGGAAGTGTGTTCAGGCCGAACAGCCTGGGCTTCTCAAACACCACCTTACAGAGACAGCAGAAGACAGGGCTGTGGGGGCAAATGTGTATATTGGGGAGTTGGAGGAACTGCCTGTTCTGTGCCTTCTCCTACCTCCCAGGACCCAGTCCAGGAGGCTGAACATGGGGGAAGTTATTTCAGCAGCATATCCTTCACCCATGACTGTTTCTGGAGAGCCCCAACCCCTCCATGCCCCTCCGAGCACCACCCTAGCACTCGCCATCCTGGGTGTGTGAGGTGACCTCTGCCCTCCATCCGCTAGAGACGCCTGTTTGGCCAGGGCCAGCCCACGGGACTGCAGCCTCCAGCATCCGTTCCTCTCTTCCGAAGGCAGCTTTGCCTCGGTTTCCTCACCTGTGAAATGGAGATGATGGTAGCATGGAGGCTTCCGGATGAGTCAGCTTGCCCAGGCTGCAATGTGTTCTCAGAATTCCTTTTCTTGGGTGTGTCCTGTTAGCGTGGGTCACAGAGAGCTTCCCATGGGGGATTTGGGGCTGGATTCAATCTGATACTGTTGCATTTTTCAGGCTTAAAAAGGGGCCCAGCCCTGGGTCAGAAGAAATTCTGTGGGTCTAGGCAGATTTCTTGAGTACAAGAGAAGCCACAAATCCACAAACTTACTCAATGCTTGCTGACTCGCGGCATTGGTGTGAGGCAGTGGCCAGGCCTGCATCTGCCCGCCCTCCCCTGGAGCCTCCTTCAGTCTCCTGCCCCGGGCCAGAGGTATGTGTTCATTTCCAGGACGAAGGATCCTGGCTTTGGCAGAACGCCCACACCACCAATTTCAGAAGCAACAAGAACTGACATGGATTTCTGTCTGCCTGTCTGTCCTCCGGTCTCCAGCCTGTGCTGTGGATTCTGACTTGCCCTTGACCTCCCCCACTTTACCTCCATGCTTCCTTCCCAACCATCTCCCCAGAGAACTTCAAGCCCCAGCATCAGATGGGAAGACAGCCACTTTATAGACACTGCTTACCCAGTACCCACGACTGCCTACGGTCAAATCCCTGAAACAAAGCCCTTCACATGTACCAGAAGACTCTCTCTCTCTACCATCTATCTATCTATGTATCTATCTATCTGTCTATGTATCTATCTATGTATGTATTTATCTATCTATCTCTATCTACTATCTATTGTCTATCTCCTATCTACCATGTATCTTCTATTTACTATTTATCTATCATCTATCGATCTATCTGTATCCATCATCTATCTACTATGTATTGTCTGTCTCCTATCTACCTACTGTCTTCTATTTACTATCTATCATCTGTCTAATTTATCATCTATATTCTATCTCTATGTATCCATCATCTATCCACTATCTATTGTCTGTCTCCTATCTATCTATCTACCTACCTACCTACCTACTATCTTCTATTTACTATTTATCTATCATCTATCGATCTATCTGTATCCATCATCTATCTACTATGTATTGTCTGTCTCCTATCTACCTACTGTCTTCTATTTACTATCTATCATCTGTCTAATTTATCATCTATATTCTATCTCTATGTATCCATCATCTATCCACTATCTATTGTCTATCTCCTATCTATCTATCTACCTACCTACCTACCTACTATCTTCTATTTACTATTTATGCATCCTGTCTATCTATTTATCTACTTACTTCTCTGGCTAAACGTTGACCCAGGTAGACACGTATTGCTTCATGAGGTAGGAAATGAATGGAACCCAGATGCTTGAAAGTGTTTGGTCACTGTAGAGCAGTGGTTCTTCCACTTGAGCATGCATCAGAACCGCGTGGAGGGCTTCTTTTTTTTTTTGAGACAGAGTCTGGCTCTGCCGCCCAGGCTGGAGTGCAGTGGCCGGATCTCAGCTCACTGCAAGCTCCGCCTCCCGGGTTTACACCATTCTCCTGCCTCAGCCTCCCGAGTAGCTGGGACTACAGGCGCCCGCCACCTCGCCAGGCTAGTTTTTTTTTTTTTTTGTATTTTTTAGTAGAGACGGGGTTTCACTGTGTTAGTCAGGATGGTCTCGATCTCCTGACCTCGTGATCCGCCCGTCTTGGCCTCCCAAAGTGCTGGGATTACAGGCTTAAGCCACCGCACCCGGCCAGAGGGCTTCTTAAAACCCAGAGTGCTGGATCCCACCCCAGGAGTTTCTGGTTCTCAGGTCTGTAGTGGGGCCTGAGAATTTAACTGGTAAAGTTGCCCAGTGATGCTGACGCTTCTGGTCCGGGGACCATGCCTGAGAACCACTGCTGTAAGGTGTTGTATGTGAAGGTAAGGGGTTACTGCGGCCACACAGATCCCAGCAGGGCAGCTGCAGCAGTGCCTTCCCTGAGGCAACAGTAATCCGGGCAGTCTGAGGGCCCTCTAGGATCACAGGGCCAGGGAGGAGACACAGAGCCTTGTTCGAGTCTGCTCCTCAGCCTGCTTTGGGGACAAAAGCACAGGGCCTCTGCCTTCCGGGAGGCAGACTGGCGAGGGGGAGAGACCAGGCTCAGGAAGAGCAGACAAAAGGTTGAGTCCTGGCCCTGTCGTCCTGTAGCCGGTGTTCCCAGGCAAGCATCCTGCTCTGTGAGTCAGGATAATGATGCCTCACTGGGTTTTCAAGAGGCGGATACAAACGAAGTCCCTGTTGAATAAATGTTACTTCCCCACGGCTCTCTGACTTGGCTTTTGCTATTGATTGAAAAATGTGCGATTGAGTTGTTGAACCTAAGTCTGAGACTTTACATTGACCTGGATTGAGTTGAGTTTGGCTGGTTTTAATCCATCATCCCAGCTCGTTCCTGAGCCTTGAGCTTGTCATTTGGCACATGAGTGATCCCTCCCTAGTTACTGGTACCTGCCCAGTAACTAGGGCAGTAACTAGGGCTATTTCTTCCTTAGCGTTGCTGACACTGGCTTGCATGTTTTAGCGCACACAGCAGGGTAGGGGAGCAGCGCTTGCTCCTGAAGTCAGGGAAGAGTTCTCGACTCAGCACTGTTGCAGCTGTTACCTGGGAAGCTGCCTTCGTAGTTTTAAGTGGGTCTTTGCACCCAAATTAGAAACACCTCACGCCTGTAATCCAAGCACTTTGGGAGGCCAGGGCGGGTGGATCACCTGAGGTCAGGAGTTCAAGACCAGCCTGACCAACATGGTGAAACCCTGTCTCTACTAAAAGTACAAAATTAACTGGGCGTGGTGGTGGGTGCCCATAATCCTAGCTACTGGGAAGGCTGAGGCAGGAGAATCGCTTGAACCCAGGAGGCAGGGGTTGCAGTGAGCTGAGATCGTGCCTCGCACTTCAGCCTAGGCAACAAGAGCAAAACTCCATCATAAAATAAAATAAAATAAAATAAATAAAATAAAATAAAAATTTGAAGTTGTGAATGAGAGAAGAGTTCTCTGTACTGACGTTACTGGTTTGCTGCCCACCTGCACACTGACTGTGTGTGAGAGCCCAAAGCCGAGGGGACACCAGGCCTAAGATGTGGTTTCTGGTTCCCAGGCAGCCTAGGTGACCAGCTTTGACAGTGAGTGCTTGTGGCGGGGGTCCCCCCATCGCTACACTCTTCCCCATGAATAAACTACCAAAGGGCTAGAGAGAACTTGAGAACAAACTTCTTAGAATATTCACTGTTTTCAGGGATAGAGTGAGGCCCAAGGGGGAAAATAAGCAGGTGTTCCTCAGCAGGAAGGCACCGCGGGTGTCGGTCCCGAGCTGGACTGACTAGACCGCAGGCTCACGACTTCTTCTCTTACGACCTCTGTCTCAGGACGTTCTGGAACCAGGCTGCCTCCTTAAACCCGGACTTGCTGTTGTTCCTTCTTTTTCACCTCTGCCCAGATGTCCGACAGGTCTTGGATAAATTGTTGGATCTAGAAAGGCAAGGAGCCCAGAGTTAACTCCGCCCCCCAAAGGCCTCCCCCATCCCAAGACGGAGCATCCCAGGCATTCACTTTTAAAGAGTTCACCATTGCTTTCCTGTGACTGACTTCTTTTTTAATTTTTATTTATTTATTTTTTTGATATGACAGTCTTGTTCTGTCACCCAGGCTGGAGTGCAGTGGCGCGATCTAGGCTCACTGCAACCTCCACTCCCTGGGTTTAAGCGATTCTCGTGTCTCAGCCTCCTGAGTGGCTGGGATTACAGGTACCTGCGACCATGCCCAGTTAATTTTTGTGTTTTTAGTAGAGATGGGGTTTCACCATGTTGGCCGGGCTGGTCTCGAACTACTGACCTCAAGTGATCCACCCGCCTTGGCCTCCCAAAGGCTGGGATTACAGGCATCAGACAGTGCGCCCGGCCATGACTGACTTCTTGAGGAGGCCACTTTCTCTCATGTGACAATGTTTTGAGGTGAAATTGAGTGTCAGGTGTACGCAATTAGAAGCAACAAACGGATGGAGTTAGGAACTCCCGGAGGCAGACCTGGTGATGTATGAAGTGCAGGCTGAGAGTCGAGCAGGAGGGAGAAGAAAGAAAGGGTCACAAGCAGGCTAGTGGGTGAAAAGGATTTCGCAGGCAGGGTCCTGTCAGCGTGGGCAGACCGCCTTCCACAACTTCACCACCCTCAATGTGGTCGTGCACTGGAAACCCAGGGCTGATGCCCATCATGATAACCTTCAGTCATGAGAAGGAATGTAAACTCTGTTCACTGGCTTCTGTTTTTAAGAGCACGAAGTCAGCATGACACAGAAAAGGGCACTGCTCCAGAAGTCAGATGACCTAGCTGGGCCCCCGTCATGGTTCTGGGAAAATCACTCCATCTTTCTGGGACTCAGTTTCTTCATCTTTAATAAGGAGAGGGGGAGAAAAGATTGGCCCAGACAGCCTCTAAGATATCAGTTCTATCGCAAACCAAAACCACAGTGAGATACCATCTCACACCACTCAGAATGGCTAGCTACGATTAAAAAGTCAGAAAAATTACAGAGGCTGCTGAGGTTGTGGAGAAAAGAGAATGTTCATACACTGTTGGTGGAAGTGCAATTAGTTCAACCATTGTGGAAAGCAGCGTGGCGATTCCTCAAAGAGTTAAAGTAGAACTACCGTTCAACCCAGCAGTCCTATTACTAGGTATATACCCAAAGGAATATAAATCGTTCTATCATAAACACACATGCACAGGGATGTTTACTGAAGCACTATTCACAATAGCAAAGAGAGTCAACCTAAATGCCCACCAATGGTAGACTGGATAAAGAAAATGTGGTACTTATACACCATGGAATACTATGCAGCCATAAAAAAGAATGAGATCATGTCCTTTGCAGGAACATGGATGGAGCTGGAGGTCATTATCCTTAGCAAACTAACGCAGGAACAGAAAACCAAATACTGCATGTTTTCACTTATTAGTGGGAGCTAAATGATGAGAACACATGGACACAAAGAGGGGAACAACACACACTGGAATCTGCTTGAGGGTGGAGAGTGAGAGGAGGGAGAGGATCAGAAAAAATGACTATTGGATACTAGGCTTAATACCTGAGTAATGAAATAACCTGTAGAACAAACCCTTGTGATGTGAATTTACCTACATAACAAACCTGCTTGGCCGGGCGCAGTGGCTCACGCCTGTAATCCCAGCACTTTGGGAGGCCGAGGGGGTGGATCATGAGGTCAGGAGATCGAGACCATCCTGAGTAACACAGTGACACCCCATCTCTACTAAAATACAAAATACTAAAAGTTAGCTGGGCATGGTGCCTGCAGTCCCAGCTACTCGGAAGGCTGAGGCAGGAGAATGGCATGAACCCAGGAGGTGGAGCTTGCAGTGAGCCGAGATTGTGCCACTGCACTCCAGCCTGGGGGACACAGCGAGACTCCGTCTCAAAAAAAAAACAAAACAAAACAAAACAAAAAAAAAAAACCTGCTCATGCACTTCTGAATCTAAAATAAAAAAATAAATAAAAATTAAAAATTAAAAAAAAAAAAGGATTTCAGTTCTAAAACTTCTCCTTTTCAAGGCTGTCTCTGAAGATGGAACTACACAGACTTTGTCCTAAACTCTCGACGACTGTCAGCTGCTGATACTGTTACCATTACCAGTATCATTCCCATTTTGCAAATGAGAAAACAGAGAGTCAGTGAATTAAAGCGGCTTTCCCAAGATGACAGAGAAGACAGGTCAGCATTTCCTGAGCTATGTTCTTGTCATAAGTGGTCACGTGCCCCAAAGGAGTTCTATGGTCAAGTCAGTTCTAGAAACGCTGTCTGCTGGGAGCATCTCAGGGCACAGAACTATAGCAAAGACTCCAGGTCCTGTTTGTGTGTTTAATCTTATCTTCGTTTAATTTAGAGTTTCTAAATGTATTAGTCTACGGAGTCCTTTTATGCCCCCTAGGAAACAATATCTCAGGATTCAGTTTGGAAAGTGCTTGTTCAGATAGTTTGGCTTTTCTTCAGGGATAATGCCAAACCTTCCATGACACACTCTATGGAATTCCATTGACTTGGTCTTCTGCAGAATCGCTTTTCCTAAGCTGTCCTGTGCACCACGTTCCTTGTTCTGTATAAGCAGCTGCCTTACAAAGCCAGTGCCTGCATTGGTTGCAGGGAAGCTGTTGAGAGCATTATTCATAGTGTCAATGAAGGCTCATCGAGATTTCAGTGAGAATTAAGTGCCGGGAAAAGGTGCGCTGTCTCGGAGGAAACCTTATATTTTCTTATTCTGGTATAAGAGCTGCAGGTGGCTTTTCATTTGGGTTACCAACAAGCTCAGAGCCCCTGTGTATGACCCTTAAGAACCAAGGGCAGTCTGTATTTCTCTTCATCCTCGACCTCTGATTTCGACTTGTACTTTCCCAGGTCCTTAATTTTAAATCTTTAGGCTACTTGGTCATGTGTATTTCCGTGAGTAGGTTCATCTTCTATGGGAATGAAGTGAGATATTTTCAAATAACTTTTGGGCAATCTGAAGTTCTCCTGTAGAGGTGAATCGAGAGGGATTCAGGAACTCAAAATTTGGAGTGGATGGACTAGAAGTTATGGTCTCAGCAGGAGATGTGCCTGTGGGAGTGAGCTGCCGGAGGGCGGCATCTGCCACTGAACCTGGAGACGGAGTCTTGCTCTTGTGGCCCAGGCTGGAGTGCAGTGGCGTGATCTCGGCTCACTGCAACCTTCGCCTCCCGGATTCAAGCGATTCTCCTGCCTCAGTCTCCCAAGTAGCTGGGATTACAGGTTCCTGCCACCACGCCCGGCTAATTTTTGTATTTTTAGTAGAGATGGGATATCACCATGTTGGCCGGGTTGGTCTCGAACTCCTGACCTCAGGTGATCCACCCGCCTCGGCCTCTCAAAGTGCTGGGATTACAGGTGTGAGCCACCCTGCTGGGCCCTCCTGCTGCATCTTTCTTTACAACAGCTAAGGGCAAGGGCCTGAGGACCTCTGGGAGGCTGAGGGGAGGGGACCTGAGGATTTCTGGGAATCTCTGAGACCCTATTCTGCCAGACAGGGGTTTTTGAGGCCAAAACTCTTTTACATAACATTAAAATGTTATTT
>NW_022142213.1:0-19087 GCF_007565055.1 Rhinopithecus roxellana | reverse complement strand
ACAGAGGTCTCCTATCCCATTTTTTCCCTTCCCTTCCTCCCCTTCCTCCCCGTCCCTCACCCTTTCCTCCTCTTCTCTTCTCCCCTCCTCTCCCCTCCCCTCCCCCTTCCCCTCCCTTCCCCTTCCCCTCCCTTCCTCTCCTTCCCTTCCCCTTCCCCTCCCTTCCTCCCTTTCCCTCCCCTTCCCTTCCCCCCCCCCCTTCCCTTCCCCTCCCCCCCTCCCCCTCCTTCCCCCCCCCCTCCCCCCCCCTTCCCCTCCCCTCCCCCCCTTCTCCTTCCCTTCCCTCTCTTCCCTCCCCTTCCCCCTTCCCCTCCCCTTCCCTTCCCCTTCCCCCCCTCCCCCCCCCCCCTCTCCCCTCCCCTTCCCTCCTCCCCCCCCCTCCTCTCCTTCCTCTCCCCTTCCCTCCCCTCCCTCTCCCCTTCCCTTTCCCTTCCCCTTCCCTCCCCCCTTTCCCCTCCCTTCCCTCCCCTCCCTCCCTTCCCTCCCCCCTCTCCCCCCCTCCCCTTCTCCTCCCCCTCTCCCCTTCCCCTCCCCTTCCCCTCCCCTCCCTCTCCTCCCTTCCTTCCTCCCCTTCCCCCCTCCTCTCCTCTCTCCCCTCCTGTTCCTCTCCCTTCCCCCCTTCCCCCCCCCCCCCTTCCCCTCCCCCCCTTCTCTTCCTTCACCCTTCCCTCCCCCCCTTTCCCCCCCCTTTCCACCTCCCCTCCCCCTCCCCCTCCCGCTTTTTCCACTCCTCCCCTCCCCTCCCCTCTCCTGAGAATATAAAAGAACTGAATAGAGACTTACAAAATGTCTAAATGATGGTTCAATATGGTAAAGCTGTACAGTCCATCCAAATGAATTTAGGAATTTTATGCAATTGCAATCAAACTTTCAGAGAGTTTTTCCCCACAGATGTTGACAAAACAGTGTAAAAGTTCATCTGGAGAACTGAGTACTTAAGGAACCATCACAAAAGAAGAATGAGAGGGAATGTCCACTGTTAGACACCAAAATGTGTTCTGAGGTGAAAGTGTTAAAACAGGATGTTGCTGGTGTCACTCCAGGCAAAACATCCTCAAGTACTCTTAGGGCTTGAGCAAGTACCTTGCTCTAAGATAGGCCTGACTTTGTGAGCTGTCTAAAGGCATGAAAATTTACAATTTAAAAAGACACTTCTGACCAAAACCAAAGCAAGACCAAAAACACATCTGGAGGCCTGAAATGGGCTACAGGGCCCCAGTTTATGATCCTTGATACAATAAACAGAATAGAAAATCCAGAAAGAGTCCCAAGTTTCTATAGGAATGCATTATATGCTATCACGGCATATCTCAGTGGGGAAAGTGTAGATTATGCCACAAATGGTGCTGGGATAACTAGCTAATTATTTGGAAAAAAGAAAAACATATACAAACCAAATTCCAGATGGGTTTATTTAAATAGGAAATTAAATGTTCAATGTGAAAATTCATTATGTAGCAGGATATCCAATGGAAATGATACTTTTCTGGTTTTTTGCCAATGGTGAGAGAACTGCCAGAACACAGCCTTGATTTCACAAGTCGTATGTGAGTCTCTGAAGACTTTACAAGTCTAATTTACAAGTTTGTATTCCAACCCAAAGCCTAGAGCGTCTTCATTTCCCTGCATCCGCACTGCTGTGAACTGAATCTGTGCCCCCCTCAACATGCATATGTTGAAACCCTGTCTTAGTCCATTTTCACGGTGCTGATAAAGACATACCCAAGTCTGGGAAGAAAAAGAGGTTTAATGGGAAGAAAAAGAGGTTTAATTGGACTTACAGTTCTACATGGCTGGGAGGCCTGAGTCATGGCGGGAGGCGAAAGGCACTTCTTACATGGTGGCGGCAAGAGAAAATGAAAGGGAAGCAAAAGTGGAAACCCTTGATAAACCCATCAGACCTCTTGAGACTTATTTGGATATCAGAATAGCACAGGAAAGACTGGCCCCCACAATTCAATTACCTCTGCCTGGGTCCCTCTCATGACCCGTGGGAATTCTGGGAGATACAATTCAAGTTGAGATTTGAATGGGGACACAGACAAACCATATCAAACCCTAATCTCCAATATAATTGTACTTGGATATAGAGCCTTGGGATGTATTAGCTCCTAAGGGTGGTACCCTCATGGTAGCTTTAGTGCCCTTTTAACAAAAGAGACAGCTTGCTTTCTCTCTCTTTGCTCTCTGCCATGTGACAGAGCAACAGGAAGACAGCCATTTGCAAACCAGCAAGCCGATCTTCAGCAGATGCTACTTCTCCTGGCACCTTGATCTTGGACTTCCTGGCCTCCAGAACTATGCGAAAGAAATATTTAAGATTTCCAGTCTGCAAACCAGCAAATGGGCCCTCACCAGACACTGCCTCTCATGGCCCCTGGATCTTGGACTTCCCAGCCTCCAGAAACGTGAGAAAGAAATGTTTTAAGTTTCCCAGTCTATGAGAATTTGTTAGAACAGCCCAAACTGACTAAGACACTCACTAACATGGTATATTACCAATCTCTTAAATGTTGCCAGTCTGATAGGTGAAGTTACTCATCTGTATACAGTCATTTCTTCTTCTCCGAGTCTCCTGTTCATGTTTCATATGCATTTTAAAAATCAAGTTGCTTTGCATTTTTATTGATATATAGAAGGTCTTTATGTATTCTGGAAAGTAATCCTGTATTTTTGACGCTCACTTCTACTCATCCTAATACTTTTGAGAAGATTGTTTGGACCCTCACTGGATGCAGCAAGAGACAGGAAGGCAACTCAGGCAGTAATCCATGGCATGCTGACCAACAGCCAGACACACAGGCGGATTCACCAAGTCAGCAGAAGAATGAGCTTTCCCTTCTTCTAGGCTTGGGATTCTCTAACAGCAGAGATGGCACTAAACAGGAAACATGGGCAATATTTGGTCTGTTTACCCTGTGACTACATCATTGGCAGATAGACACAACAGACCTGCACTCCCCAAGAATAGTTTTGAATTTCTTTTTTTTTTTTTTTTGAGAGAGGGTCTTGCTCTGTTGCCCAGGCTGGAGTGCAGTAGTATGATCATGACTCATGCAGCCTTGACCTCCCAGGCCCAAGCAATCCTCCCACCTCAACCTCCTGGGTAGCTGGGACTACAGGCGTGCACCGCAACACCTGGCTAAGTTTTGTGTGTGTGTGTGTTTGTGTGTTTGTATTTTGTTTTTTGGTTTCTTTTTGAGATGGAGTCTTGCTCTGTCTCACCCAGGCTGGAGAGCAGTGGCGTGATCTAGGCTCACTGCCACTCCACCTCCCTGGTCAAGTGATTCTCCTGCCTCAGCCTCCTGAGTAGCTGGGACTACAGGCGCATGCCACCATGCCTGGCTAATTTTTTTTGCATTTTTTTTTTTTTTTTTTTTAGTAGAGACGGGGTTTCACCAGGATGGTTTCAATCACCTCACCTCGTGATCCACCTGCCTTGGCCTCCCAAAGTACTGGGATTACAGGTGTGAGCCACCACGCCTGGCCCAGTTTTGTATTTTTATAGAGATGTGGTTTCACCATGTTGCCCGGGCTGGTCTTGAACTCCTGGGCTCAAACAATCTGCCCACCTGGGCCTCCCCAAGTGCTCAGATGACAGGCATGAGCCACTGCACGCGGCCATCCCAAGAATGTTTTGAGTGCTCAGGCTCCGTGCAGACTCTTATTAACTCCCTAGGTTCATCCCATTATAAGTTGACTCTTGGACATTGCACAGACGCTTCTCAAATTCCTCCAAGATCTTACTTGCCTCATTTGCATGTGGTTTATGGTACTGGCGACACGAGGGTCCCAGAATGGAGGCAATCTGTGACAATAGCTTCACGGTTCCATTTGCTGGAATAGTAATTGCGTTCTAGGTTCAGCCCCGCTTGTGGTTACGCAAACATCAGCACTTTGCAACCTCCTCCTCCTTATGTTGTGTGTCTGTCAAGCGTCTCCTCAGAGTTCATTGACTTCAGTATTTTGATTTCTACTAACTAACCCAAGATACTTCCCTCCTCTCATAAATAGTTTTACTGTATGGGCCGAATGCAGTGTCTCACGCCTGTAATTCCAGCACTTTGGGTGGCCAAGGGGGACGGATAACCTGAGGTCAGGAGTTCAAGACCAGCCTGGCCAACATGGTGAAATGGTGCCTCTACTAAAAATACAGAAATTAGCTGGGCATGGTGGCAGGTGCCTGTAATTCCAGCTTCTCAGGAGGCTGAGATAAGAGAGTTGCTTGAATGTGGGAGGCAGAGGTTGCAGTGAGCTGAGATTGAGCCACTGCATTTCAGCTTGGGGAATGGGGCAAGATCCTTGTCTCAATAAATAAATGAATAAATAAATAAATAAATAAATAAATAAATAAATAAATAAAAGTGCCGGGCGCGGTGGCTCACACCTGTAATCCCAGCACTTTGGGGGGGCCAAGGCGGACGGATCACGAGGTCAGGAAATCGAGACCATCCTGGCTAACATGGTGAAACCCCGCCTCTACTAAAAATACAAAAAAATTAGCCGGGCGTGGTGGCGGGCGCCTGTAGTCCCAGCTACTCGGGAGGCTGAGGCAGGAGAATGGCATGAACCCGGGAAGTGGAGCTTGCAGTGAGCCGAGATCACGCCACTGCACTCCAGCCTGGGCGACAGAGTGAGACTCTGTCTCAAAAAAAAAAAAGAAAGAAAGAAAAAAAAAAGATACAAAAAATTAGCCAGGCGTGGTGGCCTTTGCCTGTAGTCCCAGCTACTTGGGAGGCTGAGGCAGGAGAATGGCGTGAACGGAGGAGGCAGAGCTTGCAGTGAGCCGAGATTGTGCCACTGCACTCCAGCCTGGGCAACAGAGCGAGACTCCATCTCAAAAAAAAAAAAAAAAAAAAAAAAAGGAAAGATGCAGCATTATTTTCCAGGGTTAATTAATTCGTTCAAATAACTAAAACCCCATTAAATAAAATATCATTGGATGACAGATAAGCAATCCAGACCAATGTGGTCACAATCATTGTGAAGATGAGAAAACTTCATCTTTATTGCATTTTCGCAGGCAGCACACTGCACTGTCCTCTTTCAAACACACAGCTCCTGTCCTCCTTCCAAACACACGCCCTT
Organism: Rhinopithecus roxellana; assembly: GCF_007565055.1. Taxonomy (NCBI): domain Eukaryota; kingdom Metazoa; phylum Chordata; class Mammalia; order Primates; family Cercopithecidae; genus Rhinopithecus; species Rhinopithecus roxellana. The sequence continues at coordinate 13,999 of NW_022142213.1, read as the reverse complement.
TTTAAAGGAACATACAAACCTTTCAATACAAGCTGAAAAAATTGCATCTGAATTATCACAATTCAATAACAGTCAACATCAAATATAAATTTATTTTTACAAGAATTTCGGGGAAATGCCACCGAGCTATAAATATAATAGATACATTATGTAACTACCCTAGGTAATAACAGTGCGCCCTTCAGCAGCACATGTAATAATAGATAAAAAGATTTAAAAATAAAACATGTAGGATAAAAAGAATCCTCTCTTAAAGATGAAAACAGAATTATATTTTTGTGTATGTAACAGGTATAACACCCATCAACTTCATAAGAACAGTGTCTTTTAAAAAATACTTGTTTTTCTAAACTAGTTAAATAAATGTAGTAAGAATGCCATGCCATCATTTTCAAAATAAACAAATAAAATGTCTAGTGTATATTGGACATGTTAGTATATATGTAAGGCATGTTAAAAATCACAACTGAATTCTCACAGTTCAGTAACAAACACTAAACAGAAAATAAACATTTCTATTTACAAGAACATAGGGGAACTACCACCTAGCTATAAATATAATGGATATATTAGGTCAGTATCATAGGTAACAAGAGTGCTCACTTTGGGAGCACATGTAATAATAGATAAAACAATTTAAAGAGAAAACATTTGTGATAAAAAGAATTCTCTCTTAAAAATGAAAACTAAATTATATTTATGTGAATATAATGACCATCACAGAGCTCTAAAGGAACAGCATGTTTTCAAAACTAGAAAAATTCCAAACTATTTCAAATCAACATAGTAATAATTCTATGGCCAACATTTTCAAAATAAACCACTAAAATGTATAGTATCTATTAAACTATCTTTTAAAATCCTATGGCAGTAATTTCATATTTAACAAAGAATTCTGTGACAATCTGAGCGCCTGCGCTGTGCCTTCAAATGCTCTGGACTGTGGCAACAAAGTCCATGGGAAACAGGAACTCCAGCTTCCAGCCCAGGGGAGGTTGGGATTCAGCAATGTGAAAAGGGAGGTGGTGTCGCAGGAAGGGGTGGAACCAGAAACACCCCTGATTTCTCACTTTCCCTCCACCGACTCCTAGAAGTACCTCCACAGCTCCTAGGAGGAAAACCTGGTCACTCTATTTTGCTCCTTCTAGACGAGGCCAGGTTCTTCTAGATGATCTGCATAGGAGGCTCCTCTCTTCCTTCCTGGTGTCTGGCATTAGCGTTGGGATAAACTTCCTGCTGAAAATTCCCCTCTCCCCTGGGCCCTGTGTTCTGGAAGTGAGAGACAGGATGTCACACTTCAAGTAGGCAGATCTCCAGACAGGAAGGTTATTCCCATCCCAGTCCTAGCTAGAGTTCAGAGCAATGTGTAAATCTGATTTTATCTCTAACCCTTCATTGTAAACCCTGATTCTGAGCCATCATTTTCGATTCTGACACTCACACTTTGGTGAGCTTGACTCCAAAAATCACTTAATACAGCCAAGGTCAGCCCCAGTGATCTGCTTCATAGCAAGGACTTTGGGTGGGTCGGCCCAGGGAGTAGAGCACCCTCAGAGAATGTGGCTTTGGACTTCGTCACACTTGGGGCCTTCTGTGTTGTTTAAGATCTAAACTTTTAACCATGCTACAGACATGTCTAATATGACAACCTCACAAACCAGCAGACCAGATTCCTAATCCTGAACCTTAATCTCTCATGCTTAAGTCTAATGCTCGGTCCTAAATGTGGTTCGCTGCACAAGATGTCAACCAAATCTTCACTGAATCCTTTCCCCAAATCAGTAACTCAAGTGTGTCAACCATAATGAACCTCCCTGGACCTAGGTAGTAGTCTCATTTTTGAGACATAATGTCACTCTGTCGCCCCAGCTAGAGTGCAGTGGCAGAATCACAGCTCACTGCAGCCCCAACCTCCTGGGGCTCTGGTGTTCCTTCTGCCTCAGCCTCCTGAGTAGTGAGGACTAGAGGCGCCCACCAGGATGCCCAGCTAATTTTTGTATTTTTTGTGGAGATGGGGTGTTGCCATATTGACCAGGCTTGAAGCCAGATCAAGCAGTTGGGTTCCTCGGATTTTCTTATAGATGAGAATATTCTGCCTTTACCCCGAAGCATACACACGTACCTTCCCTCAGGCCGATGACCTCAGGCCTCCATATCCCCGGAGCTCTAGGAAATGAGGGTGCGATCTCGGGCCCACACCCAGTGCTCTGGGTCATAAGCCTGGATCTGGAAAAACACATACCATTTGAGAAGCCAGGGTCTCCCCAGCAAGACCCCTCCCTGCCCTCCTCCAGCCTCCAATCCACCCCATCCCTCCCCACCCCCACCTCCTCATATGGCCCCACTTACCTCCTCCATCTCCTCTGGGGAAACCCACGTTCTCCAACGCATGGAGCAGATGAGCTGGTATCGAAGCTTATGGAACAAGGGTCGCTGGGAGTAGTCCTTGCCATAGAGGAAGGAGAAGATGTCTTGTTTGGGGGCCTGGTTGTCCTCCTCCATGTCACTGGCCAGGTAGCTGGGGAGAGAGATCAGGCTGCTACTCAGGGGCCCCACCAGGAGGGATCCCTGCCTGAGGGCAGCTTCCCAGAGAGGAGGGGAGGGGACCATCCTCAGCTCAGCACCAACACCCAACCTGCAGAGAGCCCCACCTTCCTTAGGAGGCCCCACTGGACAGAGACCTGCTAAGGGCGCCACTCACACCTTCAGGAAGGCGACGATCCAAGTGGTGGCTGGGAGTGGTGGCTCTCACCTGGAATCCCAGCACTTTGGGAGTCCAGGCAGGAGGATCACTGGAGGCCAGGAGTTAGAGACCAGTCTGGGTAATATGGCAAGACCCCCTCTGAATTTAAAAACAATCCAAGTCTTATCCTAAGGATGTGTCCTGCCATCCTTATACAAGAGAGATGACATCACCTCATCCTAGTCCCCATCCATGTTCCTCCCACGCCCCCCTTCCTTCTCATGTATGCACACACCTGTCTTCCCCCTCCATCATAAGTGCCCCCAAGGACAGGAACTGACTGGTTTGTTTCTGTAAATCATTTCTCGCCTACCAAATGGCCAGTAGAGGGCTTTGTTTATCTTGGTGCATTAATTCAACAAGCATTGCTGTGAACTCTCTCTTCCCATCCTTCCTATTCCCTGGCACGTATGATGTACTTCGTAAGGTTTTGTTGAATAAAAGAATACATGAATGAATGAAGGAAAGAAGGAAAGATTTATCTTATACGCAAATGCCATACGAATAATTTCACAGAGTCAATATAACATGAACAGTTGCAAAATGAAAAGAATTGTGCTGAGTGTTTTAGGAATACTTTGATATTTTGGTTGATTGGGTGGCTCATGTCTGTAGTACCAGCATTTTGAGAGGCTGAGGTGAGAACCCAGGAGTTCCAGAACAGCCAGGGTGACATAGCAAAACCTCATCTCTACTAAAAACCATAAAAACTGGCTGGATGTGGTGGCGTGCACCTGTCATCCCAGCTACTTGGGAGGCTGAGGTGGGAGGATCTAGAGCCTGAGAGATGGAGGCTGCAGTGAGCTATGATCTGGCTGCTGCACTCCAGCCTGAGGGACAGAGCAAGTCTCTGTCTGGTATAAACAAAAACAAAAACTTTGATATTTTGACAAGACCCTGCCTTCAACAGGGGTCTAGTCTGATGGGTTTGGGGAAAAGGAGGGCAGATCAACGAATCCAAAATGGCACATTATCCTAGGATGTAACTGAAGTGCTGCAGGCATGCAGACGCTGGCAGATCAGGGGAGGCATCGGAAAGGCTGTGGGGGCTGAACTGACTTCAACAAATTAGTGGTTCCCTTCAGATGCATACGGGTGCAGGACACCCAGACAGAAAACACAAAATCAAAATGGAGTGGAGGGCATTTGGAAGGAGCGGTGAAAGCAAACCATGAAACATGAAGATGGTGGGCAGGTTTGGTGGTAGAAGGATTGCAGAGAGGGTTGGATTCGCCCTGTGAATCCGGGCCTCCATTTATAGGCAAATCAGCTAAGGAAGTTGTTCAGGTGAGCAGTGAAGGGGTGGGAGCTGTGTTTGGAAAGCTATTCAGGCAGCACTAGGAAGCCCCCTGGCTTGGGGCGGGACTGGCAGGAAGCCCCATCAGGGAGTATTTGATGATGGATCCGTGTTATGCGAGGATGACCTGAATTTCGGGCTCTGTCACGGGAACCTGGAGGAGGAGGATGGAAAATTGCATTTGGTGTTGATATGGGAAGGATATGGCTGCTTGCTTGGGGGGCAGAGTCGTGTCCACGGCTTTCCCCTTAGGACGGGTTTATGTTTCCTTTTGTTTGATTCTACTATTTGTCAACTGCATTTGTGTTTGTTTCTAGAAAGAGCAGACTAAGAACACCACAGTATAATCTTAACATTTTTATACCCAGAGTAAAGAGGAGAACTAGGGTCAAAAAATAGACGAAAGGTTGGAATCCCACTTCCTCCACCGTCCCAGGGTGTTGGATATTGACAGGTGGGAAGAAGCAAATTACTCACAGAGCCAGGAAGAAATGAATGCGTTGGTATTGCCACGAGAAGAGGCCGGCACGGCTAAAGTACGCTATGACCATAGCCAGGAGATACTGATGGAGAGAAGGGAACAGAGAGAGAGAAAGATTGGTCACATCCTGGAAGAGGAAGATAGTGGAGATAAGGGAACAGGGGCTGGGGCGCAGTTGCCTATCGCACAAGGAACCTCGGTGTTGGGTGGCTATGCTCACTGGAGGCTTGCGGGTAGAGAGGTGTTCAAAGTCAGCTGCAAATTCGGGAAGTCAGGGAAAGGGAGGTCTGTGATGCTCCCAAGATGATGAGCTCCGATGGAATCGTTGGAGGGAGTGTGTCTAGGGCGGCTAATGTCAGGAGTGTCTTGGTGAGCTGGAGCAAAGGACTGTCCCAAAGATAGAAGAGGATAGGGGTCGGGAGTTTCAGGACTGTGGCCCAGAGATTCAAGCCCTGGGCAGAGGCAGGGGCCACACGTCCACTATGCAATAGGCCACCAGAGCCCTGAGGGAGATGCTGACAAATTATAAAAAGATTAACAATAGCTGGAGTGTGATGACTCATGCCTGGAGTCCCAGCTATTGGAGAGGCTGAGGCGGGAGGATCGCTTGAGCCCAGGAGGTTGAGGCTGCAGTGAGCTATGATGGCACCACTGCATTCCAACCTGGGCAACAGAACGAGACCCTCTCTCCAAAAAAATAAAAGTCAAAATGTGGGCACCCAAGACTATGGGATCAGTGGGTGGGAGATGGTGGAGGGAGAGAGGAGAGAAACTGTGGTTTTAGATGCTGCACCCTCCCCCAGGACATGTGTTAAAACAGGAACACAGTTGAGTGGAGAACCTTACTTTGTCTGACACCCTCAGATCTTTGTCCCAGGCCAGGAATTTTTGAATGACAGGATCCTCTGTGAAAAGAGAGCCTGTGTCAGGGTAAGAAGCGGAACAGGGTTGCCGTGGGAGCAACAGAGCAGACAGGAGAACTGTGCCCCTCTGGGGGAAGTCTCAGGATTGTGGCCAAGGGTTACGTGGATGGGAGAGGAGAGAAGGACTTTCACTGGGCAAGGAGGGAGGCTCCCGCTCTGAGACTGCCCTGAGGAGAGGCCGAAGGAGGCCTTTGGTGTCAGAGTCTACAGGATGAGGAGCTGTGAATAAGCCATGATGTCCTCCCATCATACATGAAGGGACCACCGCAGAAGTCATAATGGAATTCCCATCATGGCTTCTGGAGATAGTCACAGCTGGGTGTGCCCATGACCTTGTCATCCCCCTCCATGGATGGAGACACTTAGGTTTAGAAAAGTCAGCAAGAGACATAGAGTTTCAGAGGGTTCAGCTGAAACCAAGCTTTCTTTTGTCTTTTATTTTATTTTATTTATTTTATGACAAGGTCTTTCCCTGTCAACCAGGCTGGAGTGCAGTGATGCGGTCATAGCTCACAGCAACTTCAAACTCCTGAGTTCAAGAGATCCTCCCACCTCAGCCTCCCAAAGCACTGGGATCTCAGGCATGAGCCACTGCACCTGGCCGGAAATCAAGCTTTCTTATTTCAAGCGCAGACCTTTATTAAGACCAGCCTAATCCTCTATCTCCTAAGCATCCTCCTCCTGCATGGATCTCTCACCCCCACCACCCCCCCACCCCCTGGAGGGCATCTTCTTACTGGGAAAGAGTAATTATTGAAAGTTTCTGCTTTTTAAAAAGAACCGGGTTGGAGGTGCTCTTTGGGGTATCCTCCTACCAAGCAGCCTGTTGAAGGCCTCGTGGTGCTCAGGGAGCACGGAGGATGCTCGCTTGCGCGTCAGCTTCATCTTGAGCCCACACAGCATCTCCACCACCCAGGTGTCCTGGGGCTCAGGGGCGCGCTCCAACTCCAGCTCCTCCTCCGGCTCTTCCTCGGATTCGTCTGACCATTCCCTCTTCTTTTTCATGCCAAGAGATTGAGGCTGGGGGCTGGGATCTACCCAAGGGTCTGAGTGAAGAAACCAGGCTATAGTGTTGTGTTTCTGCCATTGATCACCTTAGACCCCAACCCAAAAACCTCATACTACTCTTCCATCCTCCCCAGCCTCGCAGACTGTCGGCTTCTCCAGGCCATGTTTCCACCTTTCTCCTTTGCTGATCCCCATCTGCCTCTCCCTCACCTCCCCATTCTTCCAGCTCTCTGTCCTCAAAACATTTTCTCATCACAGATAAGAACTTTCAACTGGAGAAAAATGGAAACCTTCCCTTGAGCTCTTCTGTCTCCTCTCTCTCTCTCTCTTTGTTGGGGGGTGGGTAGGGAGACAGAGTCTCCCTCTTGTTGCCCAGGCTGGAGTGCAGTGGCGCAGTCTCGTTTCACTGCACCTCTGCCTCCTGGGTTCAAATGATTCTTCTGCCTCAGCCTCCTGAGTAGCTGGGACTACAGGCACGCGCCACCATGCCCGGCTCATTTTTGTACTTTTGGTAGAGACAGGGTTTCACTGTGTTAACCAGGATGGTCTCGATCTTCTGACCTTGTGATCCGCCCACCTCGGCCTTCCTCTCTCATCTTTTGAGGGAATCTCCTGACCCCCTTCATTGCTCCCCAGGCTTTCTTTCTACGTGGCCATGCTTAGCCCCATTCCCTGCACCCTCCCCTGATCCCTGGCTTTCTAAATCCCTCCTTTCTTTCCCAGACACCCTACTCAGGTGCTCCGGATTCCCAGTAACTGGCCCCCTTCCCTCTCCTCAGTCAATCATCTCCCATCACTTCTCCCTCCAGTCACCTCACCTGATGGTCCTGGCACTTCATCATCCGTCACCACCTGGGGGGACTGCACCGATGTGCTAGGCTGGGGGCTTTCCTCCTCAAACGGAGGGTGCGCTTGACCACTGGCCATAGTCTCTCCCAAACACTTTGTTTCTGTCCACAGAACCTAGTCCCTGTTCTGTCCAAAGCCTTCTTCCAGACTCCGTTAGGACCCAGAAGAGCGCATTTCTCTTCTAGAGGCTCGGGAGAAGTTAGGAGTGAAGAACAGCTCTGAGAAGTTGCTGTTGTCCACCTGAGCTCCCAAGCACCCAGAGTCCAGTTCTTCCAATCACGAAGGTCGGAATCTCTGATGTCATTGGTCATTCCAACCTGGCAACCAGTTTGAAGAAAAACACACGTAACTGCCAGACTGATCTCTTTTCTTGGAGATCCCGGGTGAACGGTATCTCCTGGCAATGTCCCAACCTCTGAGCATTGTCCAAAAGCATCCTCATGGTCTCCATATTCCTCGTTTCCCTTTCCCAGTAGAGTCTGTGTCTTCACTCTAAACTTGAGGAGTGTTGGGCTCTCCTCCCCACCGTTCCTTCCCATTTCAGAGTCCAGTCTGGTGGGAGAGGGAGGAAGGTGGAAGGAAATTTAGGGTAAGCAGAATGATGAGAGCTTCCAAGAGTGAGATTAGCATATGTAGGAGATTCCGGGCACATTGACTTGTTGAATGAAGACGTTACGTCGAAGCACTCAATGTGGCAAAGCTTTTTGGCTGAATGTTTACTGATATTCACTATCCTGGATCCTATACTGGGGAACACGCATCAATTGCTCTCAAGCATCTTTGAGTCCAAGAGACATTTTGAGGAATGAAAATCATAGGAAACTGTCCATGGGTTCGCACAGATTTTCAATGGTGTCCACAAGCTCAGAGCATCCATGGATCACCTAAAGCCTGCCCCTCCAGTTCAGCTAAAGAACTCTGGTCTATAGATCAACTATTACAACATATCTATTTCACTTGACCCTAAAATTTCCTACTGTTTATGTATTTTATGAATAAAATATCCTGTGTACAGAAAGACTAAAGGGGAAAAATCTCAGCCAGGCCCAGGGGCTCCTGCTCATAATCTCACTCCTTTGAGAGGTCAAGGTAGGAGCGTCACTTGAGGTTAGGAGTTCAAGACTAGTCTGGGTGACATAGCAAGACCTCATCTCTACAAAATATAAGCAAAGTAATCAGGAATCGTGGCACATACCTGTGGTCCCAGTACTCAGGAGGCTGAGGCAGGAGGATAGCTTCAGCCCAAGTGTTTGAGGCCGCAGTGAGCTATGATTGCACCACTGCACACCAGCCTGGAGGACAGAGTGAGACTCAGTCTCAAAAATAATTTTTAAAGAAAAAGTAAAAATATAAGAGCTGGATACTATCTCAGATACCATCCAAAAAACCTGTGAATTCTGGCACAGCTTCCTAACGGGCTCCTAGGAGTCTCTTGCTGATGGGAAAGGCACAACTGAATGAGGAAGCAGATCCCGTCCCTGTGGAAGTCCAATTGTCAGGAAGCTCTGCTTCTGTTGACTGGACCTTCGCATTCATGATGCTTTGAACCATCAGAGCCGGTTGGATCCTTTTACAACAAAACAGAAAATCATCTTTCTCTCCTATTTAATGGGCTTTCAAATATTAGAAGATCAATATTCTGTTGCCATTAAAATTTATCTTCTGTATCATGTAAAGTTCTGATTAATTACTCTTCAAGCCAGTTTCGCATATTCCTCTGTCTTCTAGGCACCTTCTGTAGACAGGCTACAATAAGACAGCCATCTTAAATTATGTCAATATATTATCCAAAAATGGGCTAAACAGCCCAGGTTTCATCTGATATGTTCAGGGAAAAACAAAACTATCACTTCTCCCCTTCTCTTTTCCTTCAGTGATGCAGGTTAATACAACAATGGCTGTAGGTATGCACCAAAAATATTGTTAGAGTGAAACAGAAGCGCGTTACTGTTGTAACAGTAACAGGGTCATGCCTGTCATCCCTACACTTTGGGAGGCCAAGGCGAGAGAATCACTGGAACCCAGGAGTTGGAGACGAGCCTGGGTAACGTTGTGAGACTCCGTCTCTCCAAAAAAATTTAAAATTAGCCTGGTGTGGTGGCACACACCTGTAGTCCCAGCTAGTTCGGAGGCTGAGTTTGGAGGAAAAGAAGTGCTTTACAAATACCGGTCTTTCAGTCTAAGGATCTCAACTAGGAACATTAAGATACAGATGTCAGGACCCAGCCCCATAGATTCTAATTCCAAAGGACTGAGGTGAGGGCTGATTTAACTTCATCATTGGAGTCCATTCAGATATGGAACTCTCTGGATGACGCCACGCAATAGAGATCCCGAAGAAAGCAAAATCACTCTCAAATGAAATGAGCAGGAAAGATTTTTTGAACAAGGTACAGAAGACCTGGGCCTCACATAGGAGCGCCATAACCAGGCTTTGTATCCTTGGCTTAGTGGGAACTTCTGAAGCAGCCTCCAAGCCCCCCGTGTGCTGGTCGACAAGCCCCCTAACATTGGCTCACAACTGTAATTCCAGCACTTTGGGAGGGCCAAGGCAGAAGGATTGCTTGAGCGCAGGAGTGCAAGAACAGCCCGGGCAACTTGGCGAAACCCTGTCTCCACCAAAAATATAAAAACTAGCTGGGTGTGGTGGCGCCTGCCTGTAGTCCCAGCTACTCAGGAGGCTGAAGTGGGAGGAACATTTGACCCTGGAGGCGAAGGCTGCAGTGAGTCAAGTTAGCGCCACTGCACTCAAGCCTGGGTGACAGTGAGACTGCGTCTCCATTAAAAAGAAGAAACACTAAAAATTGTAACTGAGAATGTAAAAGAACTGAATAGCGACTTACAAAAATGTCTAAAATGATGGTTCAATATGGTAAAGCTGTACAGTCCATCCAAATGAATTTAGGAATTTAATGCAATTGCAGTCAAAATCTCAGAGAGTTTTCCCCCACAGATGTTGACAAAACAGTGTAAAAGTTCATCTGGAGAATTGAGTACTTAAGGAACCATCACAAAAGAAGAATGAGAGGGAATGTCCACTGTTAGACACCAAAATGTGTTCTAAGGTGAAAGTGTTTAAAACAGGATGTTGCTGGTGTCACTCCAGGCAAAAATCCTCAAGTGCTCTAAGGGCTTGGGCAAGTACCTTGCTCCAAGACAGGCCTGACTTTGTGAGCTGCCTAAAGGCATGAAAACTCACAATTTTCAAAGACACTTCGGTCCAAAACCAAAACAAGACCAAAACACACATCTGGAGGCCTGAAATGGGCTACAGGGTCCCAGTTTATGATCCTTGATACAACAAAGAGAATAGAAAGTTCAGAATAAACCCAAGTTTCTATAGGAATGCATTATATGCTATCATGGCATATCCCAGTGGGGAAGTAGAGATTATGCCACAAATGGCGCTGGACAACTAGCTCATTATTTGGAAAATAGAAAGACATATACAAATCAAACTCCAGATGGGTTTATTTAAATGGGAAATCAAATGTTCAATGTGAAAATTCAGTACGTAGCAGGATATCCAATGGAAATGATACTTTTCTGTTTTTTTGCCAATGGTGAGAGAGCTGCCAGAACACAGCCTTGATCCTCAGAAGTCACAAGGCTCACATGTCATATCTGAGCCTCTGAAGACTTTACAAGTCTAATTTACAAGTTTAAATTCCAACCCAAAGTGTAGACAGTCTTCATTTCCCTGCATCCTCACTGCTGTGAACTGAATGCCTGCCCCCAAAATTCACATGTTGAAACCCTATATTAGTCCGTTTTCACGCTGCTGATAAAGACATACCCAAGACTGGGAAGAGAAAGAGGTTTAAATCGGACCTACAGTTCCACATGTCTGGGGAGGTTTCAGAATCATGGCGGGAGGTGAAAGGCACTTCTTGCATGGCAGTGGCAAGAGAAAATGAAAGGGAAGCAAAAGCGGAAACCCCTGATAAAACCCTTCAGATCTCCTGAGACTTATTCACTATCAGGAGAATAGCACGGAAAGACTGGCCCCCACAACTCAGTTACCTCCCCATGGGTCCCTCCCATGACACGTGGAAATTCTGCGAGATACAATTCAAGTTGAGATTAGAATGGGAACACAGACAAGCCATATCAAACCCTAATCTCCAATGTAATGGTACTTGGATATTCAGCCTTTGGGAGGTAATTAGCTCCTAAGGGTGGTGCCCTCACGATGGGTTTAGTGTCCTCTGTCTTAGAAAAGAAAGTGCTTGCTTCTCTCTCTGCTCTCTGCCATGTGAGGGAGCAATAGGATGACAGCCATCCGCAAACCAGCAAGCCGACCTTCAGCAGACACTGCCTCTCCAGGCACCTTGATCTTGGACTTCCCGGCCTCCAGAACTGTGAGAAAGAGATTGTTAAGATTCCCAGTCTATGATAATTTGTTAGAGCAGCCCAGACTGGCTAAGACACTCACCAATATGGTATATTACCAATCTCTTAAATTTTTGCCAGTCTGATAGGTGAGCTTACACATCTGTATACAGCTGTTTCTTCTTCTGTGAGTATCTTGTTCATGTTTGATGCATACAAGTTGCTTTGCATTTTTATTGATTTATAGAAGGCCTTTCTGTGTTCTCGAATGTAATCCTATATTTTTGATGCTCACTTCTATTCATCCTAATACTGTTGAATGGATTGGTTGGACCATCATTGGATGCAACAAGGGACAGGGAAGGCAATCAACACAGCAATCCATGGCAGGCTGACCAATAGCGAGGCACCCAGGCTGATTCACCAAGTCAACAGAAGAAATCGCTTTCCCTCCTTCTAGGCTTGGGATTCTCTAAAAAGCAGAGATGGTACTAAAGAGGAGAGGTGGGGCAATATTTGGTTTGTTTACCCTGTGACTACATTATTGAGAGATAGATACAACATATCTGCAGTCTCCAAGAATTTTTTTTTTTTTTTGAGGACAGGGTCTTGCTCTGTTGCCCAGGCTGGAGTGCAGTGGTATGATCACGGCTCAGGCAGCCTTGACCTCCCAGGCCCAAGCAATCCTCCCACCTCAGCCTCCTTAATAGCTGGAACTATGGGTGTACACCCTTGCACCTGGCTAAGTTTTGTATTTTTATAGAGGTGTGGTTTTCACCACGTTGCCCAGGCTGGTGTTGAACCCCTGGTCTCAAACCATCTGCCCCACCTGGGCCTCCCAAAGTGCTGAGATGACAGGCATGAGCCACTGTGCCTGGCCATCGCAAGAATGTTTGGAGGGTTCAGGGTCAGTGCAGACTCTTGTTAACTCCCTAAGTTCATCCTACTGTAAGTTCACTCTCGGACATTGCACAAACGCTTCTCAAATTCCTCCCAGATCTTACTTGCCTCATTTGCATGTGGTTTATGGTATTAGTGACAGAATGAAGGTAACCTGTATCAGTACCTGCATGGTTCCATTTGCTTGAATACTAATTGTGTTCTAGGCTCAGCCATGCTTGTGGTTACACAAGCATCAACACTTTGGAACCTCCTCCTCCTTATTTTGTGTGTCTGTCAGATATGTCCTCAGAGTTCACTGACTTCAGTAATTTGATTTATGCTAACTAAACCAAATATACTTACCTCCTCCCATAAATAGTTTTACTGTATGGCCCAGATGCAGTGGCTCATGCCTGTAATCCCAGCACTTTGGGAGGCCGAGGCTGGTGGATCACCTGTGGTCGGGAGTTTGAGACCAGCCTGACCAACATAGTGAAACCCTGTCCCTACTAAAATACAAAAAAATCGGCTGGGCTTGGTGGCAGGTGCCTGTAATTCCAACTACTTGGGAGGCTGAGGCCAATGAATAGCTTGAACCTGGGAGGTGGAGGTTGCAGTGAGCCGAGATTGCGCCACTGCACTCCAACTCGGGCGACAGAGTGAGACTCTGTCTTAAATAAAAAAAAAAAAAAAAAAAGATTTCCTGTATGATGAATAATGTCCAACATATGTATGTAGATATTTTCTGCCAGCCTGCTGTTTGTCTTTTAATTTTATGTTGTCTTTTATCATAGAAATGTAAAATATTTTTCTAGCTGAATCTGATGATCGTTCTATCTTCCTGAGTTTTGTGTTTTCTTTAAAAAAGTCTCCTGCACTCAAAAGTATAAATATATTTACGTTTAGAACTGTATTGTTAAATGTTGTTTATTTTTAACTGTAGTAAAATACACATAAAACAAATTTGCCATCTTAAGCATTTTTAAGTGTACTGTTCAGTATTGTTAAGTATTATTCACACGTTTGTGCCACCAATGTTTAGAACATTTTCGGCGGGGCGCAGTGGCTCATGCCTGTAATCCCAGCACTTTGGGAGGCCGAGGTGGACAGATCATGAGGTCAGGAGATCGAGACCATCCTGGCCAACATGGTGAAACTTAATCTCTACTGAAAAGACAAAAAATTAGCCGGGCGTGCTGGCGGGCGCCTGTAGTCCCAGCTACTTGGGAGGCTGAGGCAGGAGAATGGCCTGAACCCGGGAGGTGGAGGTTGCAGTGAGCCGAGATTGTGCCACTGCACTCCAGGCCTCCAGCCTGGGCGACAGAGTGAGACTCCATCAAAAAAAAAAAAAAAAAAAAAAAAGAACATTTTCATCTTGTAAAACTGAAATTTCATTCCCACTAATGAATAACTTTCCATTTTGCTTCCCCTAGCCTCTGACAACTACCTTTCTACTTTCTGTCTCTATGAATTTGATTACTCTA
>NW_022142212.1:0-22891 GCF_007565055.1 Rhinopithecus roxellana | reverse complement strand
CCTATATGTATTGTATGCATTATGTCTATATTTCATACCTATATCTATTATAGCTATTATGTCTATAATTTATACCTATATCTATTTTGTCTACATTTTATACCAATATCCATTATAACTATTATGTCTATATTTTATATAGTAATCTATAATATCTATTATGTCTATATTTATACCTATATCTATTATATCTATTATGTCTATATTTCATACCTATATTTATTATATCCACTATATCTATTTCTGCATTTCATACCTGTATCTATTATATGTATTATGTCAGTATTTTATACCTATATCAATTATGTCTATATTTTATACCTATATCTATTATATCTATTTTGGCTATATTTTATAACTATATCTATTATATCTCTTATATCTATGTTTTATACCTTTATCTATTATATCTATTATATTTATATTTTATAATTATATTTATTATATCTATATTTTGTACGTATATCTATTATATCTATATTTTATACATATATCTGTTATATCTATATTTTATACGTATATCTATTATAACTTTTATATCGATATTTCTTACCTATATCTATTATATCTATATTTTATACCCCTATCTATTATATCTATTATGTCTATATTTTATACCTATGTCTATTACATCTATTTTGTCTATATTTTATACCTATATCTATAATATCTATTATGTCTGTATTTCATACCTTATCTATTATATCTATTATGGCTATATTTTATACCTATATCTACTATATCTATTATGTCTATATTTTATACCTATATCTATTATAACTGTTTTGTCTATATTTCATAGGTATATCTATTATGTCTATATTTTATACCAATATCTATTTTGTCTGTATTTTGTACCCATATCTATTATGTCTTTATTTTACCCCTATATCTATTATAACTATTATGTCTATATTTTATAACTATATCTCTTATATCTATTATGTGTATATATTATACCTATATCTATTATATCTATTATGTCTATATTTTATAACTATATCTATTATATCTATTATATCTATATTTTATACCTATATCTATTATAAGTATATTTGATACCTATATATATCTATGTTTTATACTATATCTATTATATCTATTATATTTATATTTTATAATTTTACCTATTATGTCCATATTTTATATCTGTATCTATTATATCTATTATATATATATTTTTTGCCGATATGTATTGTATCTATATTTTCTATGTATAACTATTATATCTATTATATCTATATTTTATACCTATATCTATTATATCTATATTTTATACTTATATATATTATATCTATTATGTCTATATTTCATGCCTATATCTATTATAACTATTATGTCCATGTTTTGTTACTATATCTCTTACATCTATTATGTCTATATTTTATACCTATATCTATTATGTCTATATTTTATACCTCTATCTATTCTATCTATTATGTCTATATTTTATACCTATATCTATTATGTCTATATTTTATACCTCTGTCGATTGTATCTACTATGTTTGTATTTTATACCTATATCTATTATGTCTATATTTTATACCTATATCTATTATATCTATGATGTCTATATTTTATACCTATATGTATTATGTCTTTTATGTCTATATTTTATCCCTATATCTATTATATCTATTATGTCTTTATTTTATATCTATATGTATTATATCTATTCTGTCTATATTTTATACCTACATCCATTATATCTATTAGGTGTATATTTTATACCTATATCTATTATGTATATATTTTATACTTATATCTATTATATCTATTATGTTTATATTTTATCCCTCTATTATATCTATTATGTCTGTATTTTATACCTATATCTATTATATCTATTATGTCTGTATTTTATACCTATATCTATTATTTCTATTAAGTCTGTATTTTATTCCTCTATCTATTATATCTATTATGTCTATATTTTATAACTCTATCAATTATATCTATTATGTCTATATTTTATAAATCTATCTATTATATCTATTAAGTCTATATGTTATACCTATATTTATTATATCTATTGTGTCTATATTTTATACCTATATCTATTATGTGTATATTTTGTACCTATTTCAATTATGTCTATATTTTATACCTATATCTATTATGTCTATATTTAATACCTATATCAATTATATCGATTATGTCTATATTTTATACCTATATCTATTAAGTCTATATTTGATACATATATCTATTATATCTATTATGTCTATATTTTATCCCTTTATTATGTCTATATTTTATAACTCTATCAATTATATTTGTTATGTCTATATTTTATACCTCTATTATATCTATTATGCCTATATTTTATACCTATATCTATTATATCTATTATGTCTATATTTTATACCTATATGTATTATGTCTATTATGTCTATATTTTATACCTATATATAAAGTCTATATTTTATACCTATATTTATTATATCTATTATGTCTATATTTTATACCTATATTAATTATGTCTATATTTTATACCTATATCTATTATGTCTATATTTTATACCTATATCTATTATATCTATTATGTCTATATTTAATACCTATATCTATTACATCTATTATGTCAATATTTTATACCTTTATCTATTCTGTCTATATTTTATACCTATATCTATTATATCTATTCTGTCTATATTTTATACCTATATCTATGATATCTATTATGTCTATATTTTATACCTATATCGATTATATCTATTATTTCTATATTTTATATCTATATCTATTATATCTATTATGTCTATATTTTTCACCTATAAGTATTTTGTCTGTATATTTTACCTATATCGATTATATCTATTATGTCTATATTTTGTACCTATATCTATTATGTCTATTATGTCTATATTGTATACCTACATATATTATATCTATTATGTCTATATTTTATACCTATATCTATTATAACTCTTATGTCTATATTTTATATCTTTATCTCATATCTATGATGTTTATATTTTATAACCATATCTATAATGTCTATATTTTCTATCTATATCTATTATATCTAATATGTCTATATCTTATGCCTTTATCTAATATAACTGCATTTTATACCTATAATTCTTATATCTATATTTAATACCTATATCTATTATATCTATTAGATTTATATTTTGTAGTTATATCTATTATATCTATATATTATACCAATATCTATTATATCTATTATATCTATATTTTATGACTATATCAATTATATCTATATTTTATATGTATATCTATTATATCTATGATATCTATAGTTTATACCTATATCTATTATATTTATATTTTATACCTTTATCTATTATATCTATTATGTCTATATTTTATACCTGTATCTATTATATCTATTTTTTATATATATATATCTATTACATCTACTATATCTATATTTTGTACCTGTATCTATTATATCTGTTATGTCTATATTTTATACCTAAATCTATTATATATATTATGTCTATATTTTATACCTGTATCTATTGTATCTATTATGTCTATATTTTATACCTATATCTATCATATCTCTTATGTCTATATTTTATACCTATATATATCATATCTACTATGTCTATATTTTATACCTATATCTATTATATCTATTATGTCTATATTTTATACCTATATCTCTTGTTTCTATTATTTCTATATTTTATACATATATCTTTTGCATTATATTATGTCTATATTTTATACCGATATCTATTATATCTATAATGTCTATGCTTTATAACTATATATATTATGTCTATATTTTATACCTGCATTGATTATATTTATTATGTCTATATTTTATACCTATATCTATTATGTCTCTTATGTCTATATATTTACCTAAATCTATTATATCTATTATGTTAATATTTTATAGCTATATCTCTTATGACTATATTTTATACCTATATCGATTATATCTATTATGTCTATATTTTATGCCTATATCTATTATAACATTTAATTTTATATTTTATACCTATATCTATTATATCTATAATGTCTATATTTTATACCTATATCTATTATGTCTATATTTTACACCTATATCTATTATATCTATTATATCTCTATTTTATACCTATATCTATTATATCTGTTATGTCTATATTTTTCACCTATATCTATTTTGTCTATTTTTTTACCTATATCTATTATATCTATTAGGTCTATATTTTGTACCTATATGTATTATGTCTATTATGTCTATATTGTATACCTACATCTATTATATCTATTATGATTATATTTTATACCTATATCTATTATATCTCTTATGTCTATATTTTATAACTATATCTCTTATATCTATTATGTTTATATTTTATAACTATATCTATTTTGTCTATATTTTCTATCTATATCTATTTTATCTAATATGTCTATATTTTATGCCTATATCTACTATAGCTACATTTTATAACTATATATCTTATATCTACATTTAATACCTATATCTATTATATCTATTAGATTTATATTTTGTAATTATATCTATTATATCTATATTTTATACCAATATCTATTATATCTATTATATCTATATTTTATGACTATATCAATTATATGTATATTTTATACGCATATCTATTATATCTATTATATCTATAGTTAATAACTATATCTATTATATCTATATTTTATAGCTTTATCTATTATATCTATTATGTCTATATTTTATACCTAAATCGATTATATATATTATGTCTATATTTTTTACCTGTATCTATTATATCTCTTATGTCTATATTTTGTACCTATATCTATATCTATTATGTCTATATTTTATACCTATATATATCATATCTATTATGTCTATATTTCATACCTATATTTATCATATCTATTATGTCTATATTTTATACCTATATCTATTATGTCTATATTTTATACCCATATTTTTTATATTTATTGTGTTTATATTTTATACCTATATCTATAATATCTATGACGTCTATATTTTATAACTATATCTATTATATCTTTTATGTCTATATTTTATACCTATATCTATTATGTCTATATTTCATACCTATATCTATTATATCTATTATGTCTATCTTTTTTGCCTGTATCTATTATATCAATTATGTCTATATTTAATACCTATGTCTATTATATCTATTATGTCTAAATATTGTACCTATATCTATTATGTCTATGTTTTATACATATATCTATTATAACTATTATGTCTATATTTTATACCTATATCTATTATATCTCTTATGTCTATATTTTATACCTATATCTATTATGTCTATATTTTATACCTATATGTATTATATCTATTATCGCTATTTTGTATACCTATATCTATTATATCTGTTAGGTCTATATATTATACCTATATCTATTATAACTGTTACGTCTATCTTTTATAGATATATCTGTTATGTCTATATATTATACCTATATCTATGATGTCTGTATTTTATAACTATATCTATTATGTCTTTATTTTATACCTATATCTATTATATATATTTTATCTATATTTTATACCTATGTCTTTAATTTCTGTATTTTATACCTATATCTATAATGTCTATATTTTATACCTTTATCTATTATATCTATAATGTCTGTATTTTATACCTATATCTATTATGTCAATATTTTATACCTATATCTATGATATCTATGATGTCTAGATTTTATAACTGTCTATTATATCTATTATGTCTATATTGTATACCTATATCTATTATATCTAATATGTCTATTTTTTATACCTATATCTATTATATCTATTATGTTTATATCTATTATGTCTATTACGTCTATATTTTATACCTCTATTATATCTTTTATATCTATATTTTATACCTATATCTATTATATCTATTATGTCTATATTTTATACCTATATCTATTATGTCTATATTTTATACCTCTATCTATTCTGTCTATATTTTATACCTATATCTATAATGTATATATTTTATACCTATATCTATTATATCTATTATGTGTATATTTTATACCTATATCTATTATATCTATTACGTCTGTATTTTATACCTATATCTATTCTGCCTATATTTTATACCTATATCTATTATATCTTATATGTCTATATTTCATACCTATATCTATTGTATGTATTATGTCTATATTTTATACCTATATCCATTATATGTATTATGTCTATACTTCATTCTTATATCTGTTGTGTCTATATTTTATACCTATATCTATTATGTCTATATTTTATACCTATATCTATTATGTCTATATATTATACCAATATCTATTATGTCTATATTTAATATCTATATCTATTTTATCTATTATTTCTACATTTTATACCTATATCTATTATGACTATGTTTTATACCTATATCTATTATATCTCTTATGTCTATATTTTATACCTATATCTATTATATCTATTATGTTTATATTTTATACCTATATCTATTATATCTATTATACCTATATTTTATACCTATATCTATTATATCTATTATTTCTATATTTTATACCTATAACTATTTTGTCTATATTTTTTACCTATATCTGTTATATCTATTATGTCTATATTTTATACCTCTATCTATTATATCTAATATGTCTATATTTTATACCTCTATCTATTATATCTATTATATCTATATTTTATACCTATATCTATTATAACTATATTTTATACCTATATTTCTTATATCTATATTTAATACCTGTATCTATCATAACTCTTAGATTTATATTTTATAATTATATCTATTATATCTATATTTTATACCTATATCTATTATATCTATTATATCTATATTTTATGACTATATCAATTATATCTATATTTTATACGTATATCTATTATTTCTATTATATCTCTACTTTACACCTATATCCATTATATCTATATTTTATAACTTTATCTATTATATCTATTATGTCTATATTTTGTACCTATATCTATTATGTCTATTATGTCTATATTTTATACCTATGTCTACTATATCTATTATGTGTATATTTTATACCTATATCCATCAAATCTATTATGTCTCTATTTTATACCTATATTTGTTACGTCTATTATGTCTATATTTTATACCTATATCTATTATGTCTATATTTTATACCTCTGTCGATTGTATCTATATTTTATACCAATATCTATTATGTCTATATTTAATATCTATATCTATTATATCTATTATGTCTGCATTTTATACCTATATCTATTATGACTATATTTTATACCTATATCTATTGTATCTATTATGTCTATATTTTATACCTATGGCTATTATATCAATTATGTCTATATTGTATACCTATATCTATTATGTCTATATTTTATACCATATCTATTATATCTATTATGTCTATATTTTGTACCTATATCTGTTATGTCTATATTTTATACCTATATCTACTATATCTATTATGGCTATATTTTATACCTATAACTATTATATCTATTGTGTCTATATTTTATAACTATATCTATTATAACTGTTATGTCTGTTTTTTATAGGTATATCTATTATATCTATATTTTATACCTATATGTATGATGTCTGTATTTTATACGAATATATATTATGTCTTTATTTTATACCTATATCTATACTATTATGTCTATATTTTATACCTATATCTATTATATCCATTGTCTATATATTATACCTATATCTATTATGTCTATAGGTTATTCCTATATCTATTATATCTATTATGTCTATATTTTATACCTAGATCTATTGTATCTATTATGTCTATATTTTATAACTGTATCTATTATATCTATTATGTCTATGTTTTATACCTATATCTATTATGTCTATATTTTATACCTATGTCTATTATATCTATTATGTCTATATTGTATACCTCTATTATATCTATTATATCTTTATTTTATACCTATATCTATTATGACTATATTTTATACCTATATCTCTCATATCCATTATGTCTATATTTTATAACTATATGTATTATATCTATTATTTCTGTATTTTATACCTATATCTATGATATCTATTTTGTCTATATCTATTATACCTATTATGTCTATATTTTATAACTGTATCTATTGTATCTATTGTCTTTATTTTTTACCTCTATCTATTATATCATTTATGTCTATATTTTACAGCTTTATCTATTATATCTATTAGGTCTACATTTTATACCTCTATCTATTACATCTATTATGTTTATATTTTCTACCTCTGTCTACTATGTCTATTATGTCTATATTTTATTCCTTTATCTATTATATCTATTATATCTATTTTGTCTATATTTTATACCTCTATCTGTTATATCGATTATGTCTAAATTTTATACGTCTATTATATCTATTATGTCTATATTTTATACCTATATCTATTATATCTATTATGTCTATAATTTATACCTCTATTATGTCTATATTTTAAACCTCTATCCATTATATCCATTATATCAATTATGTCTATATTTTATACCTCTATTCATTATATCTATTTTGTCTGTATTTTATACCTATATATTATTTCTATTATGTCTATATTTTAACCTATGTCTATTATGTCTATATTTTATACCTATATCCATTATATCTATTATGTCTATATTTTATACCTATATCTATTATGTTTATATTTTATACCTATATCTATTATATCTACTATGTCTATATTTTATACCTCTATCTATTATATCTATTATATCTGTATTTTATACCGATATCTATTATATCTATTATGTCTAAGTATTATACCTATATCTATTATGTCTGTATTTTATACCTATATCTATTATAACTATTATGTCTATATTTTATATCTATATTTATTATGTCTATATTTTACACCTATATCTACTATACCTATTCTGTATATATTTTATACCTATATCTATTATATCTTTATGTCTATATTTTATACCTATATCTATTATGTCTGCATTTTATACCTATATCTATAACATCTATTATGTCTATATATTATGCCTATATCTATGATATCTATTATGTCTATATTTTATACCTATATATTATATCTGTTATGTCTAATTATTATATCTATAAATATTATGTCTGTATTTTATACCTATATCTACTACATCTATTATGTGTATATTTTATACCTATATCTATTATATCTATTATGTCTATATTTTATACCTATATCTATTATAGCTATTGTCTATATTTTATACCTGTATCTATTATGTCTATATTTTATACCTATATCTATTATATCTATTATATATATATTTTATAACTCTATATATTATGTCTATATTTTATACCTATATCTATTATAACTATTATCTCTATATTGTATAACTCTATCTGTTGTATCTATTCTGTCTATATTTTATACCTATATCTGTTATGTCTATATTTTATACCTATATCTATTATATCTATTATGTCTGTATTTTTTACCTATATCTAATATGTCTATATTTTATACCTATATCTATTATATCTGTCTATAATTTATAACTATATTATATCTACTATGTCTATATTTTTCCTATATCTCTTTTGTCTGTATTTTTAACCTATATCTATTATAACTATTATGCCTATATTTTAACTATATCTGTAATATCTATTCTGTCCATATTTTATACCTATATCTATTATGTATATTATGTCCATATTTTATTCGTATATCCATTATATCTATTATGTCTATATTTTGTACCTTTATCTACTATATCTATCATGTGTATATTTTATACGTATATCTATTATATCAATTATGTCTATATTTTATACTGATATCTATTATATTTATTCTGTCTACTTTTTTTACCAATGTCTATTATATCTGTTATGTCTATATTTTATACCTATATCTATCATATCTATTATATCTGTATTTTATACCTATATCTATTATATCTATTATGTCCATATTTTATTCCTTTATCTATTATATCTATTATGTCTGTATTTCATACATATATCTATTATATCTATTATTATTTTATACTATAACCATATCTATTATATCTATTATGTTTATATTTTATATCTATATCTATAATATATATTACCTCAATATTTTATAACTATATCTATTATATCTATTATGTCTCTATTTTATACCGATATATATTATGTCTATATTTTATACCTATATTTATTATATCTATTATGTGTATATTTTATAACTATATCTATTATATCCATTATGTATATACATGTATGTTATATCTATTAAATCTATCATATGTATTATATCTATGTTGTATACCTGAATCTATACCTATATACCTATATCTATTATATCTATCTATTATATCTATATTTTATACCTATATCTATTATATCCAGATTTTGTACCTGTATTTATTATATCTATTATGTCTATGTTTTATATCTAAATCTATTATATCTATTATGTCTATATTTTATACCTATGTCTATTATATCTATTATGTCTATATTTTATACCTATATCTATCAAACCTATTATGTCTCTATTTTATACCTATATTTGTTATATCTATTATGTCTATATTTTATACCTATATCAATTATATCTATCATGTCTATATTTTATACCTATATCTATTAGATGTATTATGTCTATATTTTATACCTATATCTATTATGTCTATGTTTTATACCTGTATCGATTATATGTATTTTGTCTATAATTTATACCTATATCTATTATGTCTATATTTTATAACAATATCCATTATATCTATTATGTCTATATTTTATATCATTATCTATTATATCTGTTATGTCTATATTTTATACCTATATCTATTATATCCGTTATGTCTATATTTCATACCTATATTTATTATATCCACTATATCTATATTTTATACCTATATCTATTATATCTATATTTGATAACGATATCCATCATATCTTTTATACCTATAGTTTATACCTATATCTACTATATCTATTATGTCTATATTTTATACCTATATCTATTATATCTATTATATATATAATTTACACATATATCTATTATAACTATATTTTATACCTATATCTATTATATCTATATTTTATACCTAAATCTATTATATCTACTATTTATATTTTATACCTGTATCTATTATATCTATTTTTTATACGTATATCTATTATATCTATATTTTATAGCTATATCTATTATATTTATATTTTATACCTGTATATATTATATCTATTATGACTATATTTTATACCGATATCTATTTTATTTCTTATGTCTATATTTTTTACCTTTATCTATTATATCTATCATGTCTATATTTTATACCTATATCTATTAAGTCTACATTTTTACCTATATTTATTATATCTATTATGTCTATATTTTGTACCTGTATGTATTTTGTCTATATTTTATACCTATAAAGATTATGTCTATATTTTATACCTATATCTATTATGTCTATATTATATAGCTATATCTATTATGTCTATATTTAATACCTATATCTATTATATCTATTATATCTATATTTTATACCTTTATCTATTATAACTATGTTTTATAGCTATATTTCTTATATCTATATTTTATAGCTATATCTGTTATATCTATTATATTTATATTTTATAATTATGTCTATTATATCTATATTTTATACTTATATCTATAATATCTATATATTATGCCTATATCAATTATATCTATATTTTATATGTATATCTATTATATCTTTTATATCTATATTTTATACCTATATATATTATATCTATATTTCATACCTTTATCTATTATATCTATTATGTGTGTATTTTACTCCTATATCTATTGTCTATATTTTATACCTATATCTATTATATATATATTTTACACCTGTATCTATCATATTTATTTTGTCTATATTTATACCTATGTCTATTATATCTATTCTGTCTATATTTTTTTCCTATATCTATTATATCTATTATGTCTATATTTTATGCCTATATCTATTATATCCATTATATCTATATTTTATACCCATATCTATTATATCTGTATTTGATACCTATATCCATTATATATATTATATCTATATTTTATACATATATCTATCATATCTATTATGTCTATATTTTATGCCCATATCTATTATAACTATTATATCTATATTTTATACTTATATCTATTATGACCAAATTTTATACCTATATCCATTATATCTACATTTTTATCCTATATCTATTATATCTATATTTTATAATTATATCTGTTATATCTACATTTGATACCTACATCTATTATATCTATTGTCTGTATTTTATACCTGTATCTATTATATCTATTTTTTATACATATATCTATTATATCTATTATATCTATATTTTAAACCTATATCTATTATATCTATAGTTCTAACTGCTATCTATTATATCTATAGTTCTAACTGCATCTATTATATCTATTATGTCTATATTTTATAGCTATATCTATTATATCTATTATGTCTATTTTTTATACCTATATCTATTATATCTATTATGTCTATATTTTATACTTATGTTTATTATGTCCTTTTTATACTTATATCTGTTATATCTATTATGTCTATATTTCATACCTATATGTATTATATTTTACTACTATATTTTTTACCTATATCTATTATATCTAATATGTCTATATTTTATACCTATATCTATTATATCTATTATGTCTATATTTTATACCTATATCTATTATGTCTATTATATCTATATTTTATAACTATATTATATCTATTATATCTATATTTTATACCTATATCTATTACATCTATATTTTATACTTATATCTATTATATCTATTATGTCTATATTTTATACCTATATCTTTTATATCTTTTATGACGATATTTTATACCTGTATCTATTATATCTATTATATCTATATTTTATACATTTATTTATTATGTCTATTATGTCTATATTTCATACATATAACTATTTTGTCTATATTTTTTACCTATATCTATTATATCTATTATGTCTATATTTTATACCTATATCAATTATACCTATTATGTCTATAATTTATACCTGTATCTATTATATCTATTATGTCTATATTTCATACCTACATCTATTATATGTATTATGTCTATATTTTAACTATATCTGTTATATCTATTATGTGTATATTTCATACCAATATTTATTATCTCTAGTATGTCTATATCTATTGTTTCTATCATGTCTATATTTTATACCTATATCTATTATGTCTATATTTTATACCTATCTATTATATCTATTATGTCTATATTTTATACCTATATCTATTATATCTATTATGTCTGTATTTTATACCTATATCTATTGTATCTATTATGTCTATATTTTATCCATCTATCTCTAATATCTATTATGTCTATATTTTATAACTCTATCAATTATATCTACTATGTCTATATTTTATATCTCTATTATATCTACTATGCCTATATTTTATACCTATACCTATTATATCAATTATGTCGATATTTTATGCCTATATCTATTATGTCTATATGTATATATTTTATACCTATATATATTATATCTCTTATGTCTATATTTTCTACCTACATATATAAAGTCTATATTTTATACCTATATTTATTATATCTATTATGTCTATATTTTATACGTATATCTATTATGTTTATATTTTATACCTATGTCTATTATATCTCTTATGTTTATATTTTATACCTATATATATCTATTTTGTTTATATTTTATACCCATATCTAGTATGTCTATATTTTATACCGATATCTATTATATCTATTATGTCTATATTTTATACCTATGTCTATTACATCTATTTTGTCTATATTTTATACCTATATCTATAATATCTATTATGTCTGTATATCATAGCTATATCTATTATATCTATGATGTCTATATTTTATACCTATACCTATTAGGTCTATATTTTATACCTATATCTATAACATGTATTATGGTTATATTTTATACCTTTATCTATTATATCTATTATGTCTATATTTTATACCTATATCTATTATGTCTGTATTTTATACCTATATCTATTATGTCTTTATTTTATACCTTTATCTATTATATCTTTTATGTCTATATTTCATAACTATCTATTATATCTATTATGTCTATATTTTATACCTATATCTATATGTCTATATATTATACCTGTATCTTTTATATCTATTATGTCTATATTTTATATCTATTATATCTATATTTTTTACCTATATCTATTATATCTATTATTTCTAAATATTGTACCTGTATCTATTATGTCTATATTTTATACCTATATCTATTATGACCACTATGTCTATATTTTATAACTCTATATGTTATAGCTATTGTCTATATTTTATACCTATATCTATTATATCCATATTTTATACCTATATCTATTATAACCATGTTTTATACCTACATACATTATATCCATGTTTTTCACCTATATCAATTATATCTATTATATTTATATATTTTTATTTATATCTATTATATCCATATTTTATACCTATATCTATTATATCTATTGTCTATATTTTATGCCTGTATCTATTATATCTATTTTTTATACGTATATCTATTATGTCTATATTTTTTACTTTTATCTATTATATCCATATTTTATACCTGTATCTATTATATCTATTATATCTATATTTCATGCTTATATCTATTATATCTATATTATATATCTGTGTCTATTATATCTAATATGTGTATATTTTATACCTATATCTAATATATCTATTATGTCTATATTTTATACCTATATCTATTATATCTATTATGTCTAAATATTATACCTGTATTTATTATGTCTATATTTTATACCTATATCTATTGTGTCTATATTTTATACCCCTATCTATTATATCTTTTATGTCTATATTTTATACCGATATCTATTGTATCTATTATGTCTATATTTTATACCTATGTCTATTAAATCTATTGTGTCTCTATTTTATACCTATATGTATTATGTATATATTTTATACCTATATCTATTATATCTCTTATGGCTATATTTTATACCTATATTTATTATATCTATTATGTCTATATTTTATACCGATATCTATTATAAATGTTATGTCTATATTTTATAGGTATATCTATTATGTCTATATTTTATAACTATATCTATGATGTCTGTATTTTATACCTTTATCTATTATGTCTTTATTTTATACCTATATCTATTATATATATCTATATTTTATAACTATATCTATTATATCTATTTTTTATACCTATGTGTATCATATCTATTATATTTATATTTTATAACTATATCTATTATATCTATTTAAGTATATTTTATACCTATATCTATTATATCTATACTTTATACCTATATCCATTATATTTGTTATATCTATATTTTATACCAATATCTGTATCTATGATATCCATATTTTATACCTATATCTATTATATATATTATATCCATATTTTATACCTATATCTATTGTATCTATTATATCTATATTTGATACCTATATCTATTATGTCTATATTTTATACCTATATCTATGGTATCTATTATGTCTATATTTTATACCTATATCTATTATGTTTATATTTGATACCTATATCTTTTATATCTATTTTCTATAATTTTATCTCTATATGTATTGTCTATATTTTAAACCTATATCTATTATATCTATTATGTCTATATTTTATACCTATACCTATTATGTCTATTATGTCTATATTCTCTACGTATATCTGTTATATCTATTATGTCTATATTTTATACGTCTATCTATTATGTCTATATTTTATACATTTATCTATGATATCTATTATGTCTATATTTTATAACTATATCTTTTATATCGATTATGTCTATATTTTATACCTATATCTATTATGTCTATATTTTATACCTATATCTATGATATCCATTATTTCTACATTTTATACCTATATCTATTATATCGCTTATGTCTATATTTTGTACCTATATCTATTATGTCTATATTTTATACCTGTATCTCTTATATCTATTGTGTCTATATATATCTATTATGTCTATATTTTATACTTATTTCTATTATATCTATTATGTCTATATTTGATACCTATATCTATGATATCTATTATGTCTATATTTTATACCTATATCTATTATATCTATTATGTCCATATTTTATAACTATACCTATTATGTCTATATTATATACCTATATCTATTATATCTATTATGTGTATATTTTATACCTATGTCTATTATGTCTATATTTTATACCTATATCGATTATATCTATTATGTCTATATTGTATACCACTATCTATTATATCTAATATGTCTATATTTTCTAAGTATATCTATTATATCTATTATGTCTATATTTTATACCTGTATCTATTTTATCTATTGTGTCTATATTTTATACCTATATCTATTATGTCTATATTTAATACCAATATCTACTATAACTATTATGTCTATATTTTATACCTATAACTATTATGTCTATATTTTATACCTATATGTATTATAACTATTATGTCTATATTTTAGAACTATATATGTTATATCTATTATGTCTATATATTATACGTATATCTATTATGTCTATATTTTATGCCTCTCTCTATTATATCTATTATGTCTATATTTTATACCTATATCTATTATATCTATTATGTCTATATTTCATACCTGTATCCATTATATCTATTATGTCTATATTTTATACCTATAGCTATTACGTCTATATTGTATACCTATATCTATTATATCTATTAAGTTAATATTTTATACTTATATCTATTATATCTATTATGTGTACATTTTATACCTGTATCTATTATATCTATTATGTCTATTTTTTAATACCTATATCTATTATATCTATTATGTCTGTATTTTATACCTATATCTATTATATCTATTATGACTGAGTTTTATACCTATATCTATTATGTCTATATTTTACACCTATATCTATTACATCTCTTATGTCTGTATTTTATACCTATGTTATATCAATATTTTATACATATATCTATTATATCTGTATTTCATATCTATATCTGTTATATCTATATTTTATACCTATATCTATTATATCTATTATATCGATATTTTATTCCTATATCTTTTATATCTATTATATCTATATTTTATAACTATATTTATTATATCTCTATTTTATACCTATCTCTATTATATCTGTTATGCCTGTATTTTATACCTGTATTTATTGTATCTATTATGTATATATTTTATACCAACATCTATTATATCTATCATGTCTATATTTTTTACCTATATCAATTATATATATTATGTCTATATTTCATACCCACATCTATTATGATTATATTTTGTTCCTACATCTATTATGTCCTTATTGTATACCTATATCTCTTCTATCTATTATGTCTATGTTTTATACCTATATCTCTCTATATTTTGTAGCTATATCTATTATATCTATTATGTCTATATTTTATACGTACATCTATTATATCTATTATGTCTATATTTTATACCTATATCTATTATACCTATTATGTCAATATTTTATACCTATATCTATTATATCAATTATATCTATATTTTATACCTATATCTAATATATCTATTATGTCTATATTTTATAACCATACCTATTATGTCTATATCTTATACCTATATCTATTATATGCATTATGTCTATATTTTATACCTATTTCAATTATATCTATATTTTCTACCTATATCTATTATATCTATTATGTCTATATTTAATACCTTTATTTTAACTATTATGTCTATATTTTATACCTCTACCTATTATGTCTATATTTTATACCTATATCTATTATACCTACTATTTCTATGTTTTATAAGTATATCTATTATATCTATTTTGTCTTTATTTTATACCTATATCTATCATATCGATTATGTCTATGTTTTATACTTGTATCTATTATATCTATGATGTCTATATTTTATACCTACATCTATTATATCTATTATGTCTACATTTTATACCTATATCTATCTTCTATGTCTATATTTTATACCTATATCTATTATATGTACTATGTCTATATTTTATACCTACATCGATTATATCTATTATGTCTATACTGTATACCTATATCTATTATGTCTATTATGTCTATATTTTATACCTATATCTATTATATCATTATTTGTATATTTTATACCTAAATCTATTATATCTATTATGACTATATTGTGTACCTATATCTGTTGTGTGTATGTTTTATATCTATATCTATTATATCTATTATATCTATATTTTATACATATATCTATTATATCTCTTATGTCTATATTTTATACCTCTATCTATTATATCTATTATGTCTCTATTTTATTAATTTATCTGTTATATTTATTATGTCTATATTTAATACCTAAATGTATTATATTTACTATGTCCATATTTTATCTCTCCATCTATTATAACTATTTTGTCTATATTTTATACCTATATCTATTAAATGTATATTTTACACCTATATCTATTATATCTCTTATATCTATATTTTTATCTATATCTATTATATCTACATTTTATACCTATATCCATTATATCTATTATATCTATATTTTATACATGTATCTATCATATCTATTATATCTATATTTCATACCTCAATCTATTGTATCTATATTTTATGCCTATGTCTATTATATGTATTATGTCTATGTCTTATACCTGTATTTATTGTATCTATTATGTATATATTTTATACCTATATCTATTATACATAATATGTCTGTATGTTATACCGACATTTATTATACGTATTATGTCTATATTTTATACATATATCTATTACATCTATTATGTCTACATTTTATACCTATATCTCTTATATCTATTATGTCTACCTTTTATACCGATATCTATTATATCTATTATTTCTGTCTTTTATACCTGTATCTAGTATATCTATTACGTCTATATTTTATACCTATATCTATTATATCTCATATGTCTATATTTTATAACTACATCTATTATATCTATTATGTCTATTTTTTATACCTATATCTATTACATCTATTTTGTCAATATTTTATAGATATATATATCTATATTATATACCTATATCTATCACATCTATATTTTATACGTATCTATTATATCTATTATGTCTATATTTTATACCTATATTTATTATATCTATATTTAATACCTATATCTATTATATCTATTATCTATATATTTTATACCTATATCTATCTATATCTATTATATTTTTTATACGTATATCTATTATATCTATTATGTCCATATTTTATACCTATATCTATTACGTCTATTATGTCTATATATTTTTCCTATATCTATTATGTCTATTATGTGTATATTTTATACCTAAATTTATTATATTTATTATGTCTATATTGTGTACCTATATCTATTTTGTCTGTATTTTTATCTATATCTATTTTATCTTTTATGTCTATATTTCATACGTATATCTATTATATCTGTTATGTCTATATATTATATCTATATCTATTATATCTATTATGTCTACATTCTATACGTATATCCATTATATCTGTTATGTCTATATTTTATATCTATATATTATATATATTATGTCTCTATTTAATTACAATATCTATTATATTTATTATGTCTATATTTAATACCTATGTGGATTATATCTACTATGTCTATATTTTATATCTCCATCTATTATAACTATTATGTTTATATTTTATCCCTCTATTATATCTATTATGTCTATATTTTATACCTCTTTTATATCTATTATGTCTATATTTTATACCTCTATTATAATTATAACGTCTATACTTCATACCTCTATTATATCTATGGTATCTATATTTTTAACCTCTATTATATCGATAATGTCTATATTTTATTTCAATATCTACTATATCTATTGTGTCTATATTTTATACCTCTATCTATTATATCTCTTATATTTATTATGCCTATATTTTATACCTCCATTATATGTATTATATCTATTATGTCTATATTTTATACCTCTATCTATTGTATCTATTATGTCTATATTTTTTACCTCTATTATATCTATTATGTCTATATTTTATACCTCTATTATATCTATTTTGTTTTTATTTTATAGCTCTATTATATCTATGATGTGCATAATTTATACCTATATCTATTATATATATTCTTTCGATATTTTATACCTATGTCGATTATATGTATTGTTTCTATGTTTTAATCCTATATCTATTATATCTATTCTATCTATATTTTATACCTATATCTATTATATCTATTATGTCTATATTTTATACCTATATCTATTATATCTTTTATGTCTACATTTTATACCTATATCTATTATATCTATGGTGTCTATATTTTATACTTATATCTGTTATATCTATTATGTCTATATTTTAAACCTATATCTATTATGTCTATTAGCTCTACATTTTATACCCATATCTGTTATACCTATTATGTCTACATTTTATAACTCTATTATATCTATTATGTCTATAATTTATACCTCTATCAATTATATCTATTATGTCTCTATTTTATACCTCTATTATATCTATGATGTCCATATTTTATACCTCTATCTGTTATATCTATTTTGTCTATATTTTATATCTCTATCTATTATATCTATGATGTCCATGTTTTATACCTGTTTCTATTATATCCATTATATCTATATTTTATACCTATTTCTATTATATCTATATTTATACCTCAATATATTTTAACTATTATATCTATATTTTACACTTATATCTATTATATCTATTATGTCTATATTTGATACCTATATTGATGTCTATATTTGATACTTATATCTAACATATCTATTATGTCTATATTTTATACCTATAACTACCATATCTATTCTGTCTATGTTTTATACCTGTATCTATTATATCTATTATGTCTATATTTTACACCTATATCTATTATATCTATCATGTTTATATTTTATACCTCTAACTCTTATATCTATTATGTCTATATTTTACACCTCTATCTATTATATCTATTATGTCTATATTTTATACCTCTATTATGCGTATTATGTCTATATTTTATAACTATATTTATTATATCTATTATGATTATATTTTATACATATATCTATTATGTCTATATTTTACCTATATTTATCATATATATTATGTGTATATTTTATACCTATATCTGTTATATCTATTATATCTATATTTTATACCCATATCTATTATATCTATTATGTCTATATTTTATACCTATATCTATTTTATCTATTATGTATATATTTTATACCTACATCTATGATATCTATTATGTCTATATGTTTTACCTATATCTATTATAAATATTATGTCTATATTTCATACCCATATCTATTATGTCTATATTTTATACCTATATCTATTATATCTATTATGTCTATATTTTATACCTATATCTTTTGTATGTATTATGTCTTTAATTTATACCGATATCTATTATATCTATTATGTCTATACTTTATAACTATATCTATTATGTCTATATTTATTCCTGTATCGATTATATTTATTATGTCTATATTTTATACCTATATCTATTATATCTCTTATGTCTGTATTTTTTACCTATATCTATTGTATCTATTATGTTTATAGTTTATACCTATATCTCTTATGTCTATATTTTATACCTATATCGATTATATCTATTACGTCAATATTTTATACCTTTATCTATTATACCTCTGACGTCTATATTTTATATCTATATCTATTATCTCTATATTTTATACCTATATCTGTTATATCTATTATGTGTATATTTTATACCTATATCTATGATATCCATTATTTCTCTATTGTATACCTATATCTATTATATCTATTATGTCTATATTTGATACCTATACCTATTATGTCTGTATTTTATACCTATATGTACTATTTCTATTATATCTATATTTTATACCTATATCTATTATATCTATTGTCTATATTTTATACCTATAACTATTATATCTATTATGCCTTTATTTTATACGTATGTGTATTATATCTATTGTATCTATATTTTATACCTATATCTATTATATCTATTATGTCTATATTTTATACCTCTATCTATTATATCTATTATGTCTACATTTTATACCTCTATCTATTGTATCTATTAGGTCTATATTTTATACCTATATCTATTATGTCTATTATGTCTATATTTTATACCTATATCTATTATATCTATTTTGTGTATATTTTATACCTATATCTATTATATCTATTATGTCTATATTTTATACCTATATCTATTATGTATATATTTCATACCTATATCTATTATATCTACTATGTCTATATTTTATACGTATATCTATTATATCTATTATGTCTATATTTTATACCTATATCTATTTATTATGTCTACATTTTATACGTATATCTATTATATCTATTATGTCTATATTTTATACCTATATCTATTATATCTATTATGTCTACATTTTATACGTATATCTATTATATCCATATGTCTCTATATTAACCTATATCTATGATATCATCATGTCTACATTTATACCTATATCATTATATCTCTTATGTCTATATTTGTACCTATATTATATGTCTATATTTTATACCTGTATATATATCTATTATGTCTATTTTAACCTATCTATTATATCCATTTTGTCCATATTTTATACCTATAACTATTATATTAATATGTATATATTTTAACATACTATTATATTATATTCTATATCTATATCATTAGTCTGTATTTATATCTATTTATTATGTCTGTATTTATACCTATATCTATTATATCCATTTTGTCCATGTTTTATTCATAACTATTATATCTAATATGTCTATATTTTATCCTCTATCTATTATGTCTATATTTTATACCTTGTCTATACTGTCCTATATTTTTATACCTATATCTATTTTGATCTCTGTCTATAATCGTACACGTATATCTATTATTCTATTAATGTC
>NW_022142211.1:0-33146 GCF_007565055.1 Rhinopithecus roxellana | reverse complement strand
CCTCGAGAGGTGGTGGGGCCCAACCAGGGGGCCCCCCGCACAGAGTGGCAGTGGAGGCAGTTGACCCTGCGACATGAGCACTGTGGCGAAGGTCCTGGCTTCCGGTAGAAGAAGAGCGACTTCTCGCGGGTCCAGGAGGGGAATTTTGTGGGAGAATGGTGGCCGGCCGCGTGGGATCTTCGCTGTGCCTTCTTGTTGCCAGGTCCACGGCGCTGCAGGCGCCAGCTGGTAGTACCCGGCTGCATCAAACCGGGTCCTGAAAGGGGACAGGCATGCTCAGCAAAAGGGGGGACTCGACCCTGTCTTCCCAGAGGCCCAGTTCCGGTCTCCAGGTCATTCCACATGTCCAGCCAATGCTGGCTCACCCATGAGCCCTGAAGCATGTGACACTGCTGTGGTCTCAGCTGCAGGAAGGTGGGGCGATCCTGACAACCCCATGGAAGCCGTCCTGACTGTCCCTACGCCCCATTACCCGAAGCCTCCGTCTCAGCCCACCCTTTGCAGGCACAGTGGATGCTTTCCCCGTGGGCTGTGGTCAGGGAATCCCTGCACTGCTCTGAGCTTCCAGCAGGACCGTGGCTTCCCAAGCCACGCAGGGGCACAGTGTGAGTGACCCAGGCTCCCCTCTGCCCCACGTCAATGACTGACCAATTTCCAGCCCTCCACTGGCCAGGCCGGTTACAAAACCATCTCAACAGGTACGCATCTTCTGTCAATGTCCGATAATATGTACGATGTGTGCTCCACAGACATCTACTCACCTATTCTCTTGCAATGCATCTTTGGCTTCAAAACTCACATCACTGGTTGGGTGTGCCTCTCCAGACCTCCTCCTTGACCTCCCACCCCCCACCAGGCTCTCCCCCAGGCGCCCTCCTCCATGGGGGGTGACCCAAGGGAACCCGCTAAGACCCGTGCCTGCCCTGTCCCTATTTCACATCTCAACGATGGCTCCCAGGGCCAAGGACAAAGTCCAAGATACAGCAGTCCCATCCTCCCTACACGCCCCGAGTCACGCCAGTGGCTCACCAATGCCCCCCCGTCCCAGCCGAACACTGCACTCTGTGCGGGGATGCATGGCTGAGCCTAACGTCCTGTCCGAGTCTGAGGGACATGGGACGAACATGACCACAAAGTGGGTCCCGGGGCTGTGGCAGAGGAAGCCAAGAGACAGTGAAGGGCCCAGGAGGCCCCGGAACTCAGCCCGGTGGGGGGAGGCAAAGGCTTCCTGAGGGTGGGGGGCTTCCCAACTAAACAGGAAGGAGCCAGCCAAGGCATATGTGTCCGGTCGTGCCGGCCTGCGCAGTGATAATGTGGGGTTTTGTGCGCTGTTGCATGCCTGTGTGCCGCTTGTGTGTGCACGCCTGTGTGGCCGTGTGTGGTGAACTTTTGCGTGTTCATTTCCATGTAGCTGTAGTGTGTGCAGCAGCTAGTGCGTGGCAGGGAGCCCAGGGACACACCTAATCCACCCTATTCCAGGGCTCATCTGCATGTGTAGACTAAGGGGACCCATTTTAGAGGCAAATTGGAAAGATGCCCATTTACCTACTGGCTTCTTTGCCAGCCTTACGGCACCACATCCGACTGGCTGTTTTCTCCACTGCTCCGGGCCCGGGTCCAGAGCCTCCTATACAAGGAGGAGGGTGTGGCCTTGAAGACAGCTGCCCTTGGTGGGAATTCCCGAGGGGCCCCCTTGTGGGACAGCTTGCCTGGGCTGACCGCACCCGTCCGATGAGACCCGAGGGTCTCTGGACCATGGCAAGGAGGGTTTGTCATATGGGAGCGACGTAGAAGGAGGGCCTCTGCCCCTCGACCCCAACCATGGACTTTGGGCGCTCTCAGGTACTATGGCCCTTTTTACCTCTTGGACAGGCGCGAGAGGGTGGCAGTCGTGACCACAGAGAGGATAAAGGCCCACTTTTGGGGGCCCGTCCCCTGGGTCCAGGCGAGTCCCCCTGAGCGGTGCGAGCAAGCGTCTTCTGGGCTGACACCGGTGGTACATCCTGTCTGGCTGGACTTGGGGAGCCGCAAGAGACACGCTTTCTGACACCAGTGTCGCCAGCACTGCGGCGGGGCCTCTACCGGGCCAGCCCGGCCTCTGTGGACGGTGGGGGAAACGGGGCGGGGTCTAGGGCTGCCCCAGTCATGTGTTCCTCAGGCCCCAAGATCTATCGACCCCTGGACTGGAGTGGCCGGGCCCCTCAGTCCATAAGGAGCAACAGACGCGGTTGCGTGCGATGCTGAGGAAGGGCGGGTGCCGCTGGGAAGAGGGGTGGAGACACCCCAGGTCTATCTGAGTCTGCCAGTCCCAGCCTCCACCCCTGCAGGGGGGGCAGAGGGGGCACAGCACCTCCCTTGAGAACAGACCTGCCCAGCAGTGCAAGCCATCAGCCGGCTGGCTGGGACCCCGCACCCACATCTCTGGCCCTGAGCTGGGGTTTCCCGCTGTGAACCCAATGGTATAGACACCGGTCCCACCCACCCTTCCGTGGGGATGTGAAGATTCCAGGTGTCATCGGGACCCAGGAAGGAGTGTCAGTGGGGCTGGCACCTGGGCAGGCTTCCTAGAAGCGAGGCACAGGGATTTTGGGTGGATCTTGCACAACATGGGATTCAACGTTGTAATGATGCCGTCCTCCGAAACATGCGTTCCTCCCGACCTTGCTTCCTTTGTTAAATGTAACTTTGACAGTCAAGATTCGCTTTGGGTGCACCTCCTCCTCCAGAGCGTCCCACCTGACTACAATTCCCCTCTTTACCCAGAGGACACCATTGCCCCGTCATGTTGTCAGACCTCCCTGGTTAGACTGAGTTCTTGAAGGGCGGGGCCTGGCCCGGTGGGGAGCTGGGTTGACTCTGCTAACCTTGCCGGACTCTGAGCTGGGTTGCAGAGTCCAGGGAGGCAACGGGGCCATGTCCTAAGGGAGGCTGGACCCCCAGGCCTCTGGGGTGGCTGTGGTGGAGATCCCACTCCAAGGTGGACCAGGAACACCCAGAGCCTGCCCCTCCCAACCCACCTTCAGCCGTGTCCCTCCCCACCAACCTTCAGGTCGTAG
Organism: Rhinopithecus roxellana; assembly: GCF_007565055.1. Classification (NCBI taxonomy): domain Eukaryota; kingdom Metazoa; phylum Chordata; class Mammalia; order Primates; family Cercopithecidae; genus Rhinopithecus; species Rhinopithecus roxellana. The sequence goes on along the minus strand of NW_022142211.1, from coordinate 30,090 downwards.
ACGATGATGTCACGAAAGAGTACAGGTACACACTTCGGGAAGTAGTAGAGGGTACTCCTGCGTAGAACTCCAGCGGCGAGTTGAGCAGAGCTACAGGGCTCTTGAGAGAAGTGCTCCGCCGAGCGTTGCCATGGCCCAACAGGTTGGTGGCAGGGCGCCAGTCGGGTTAAGTAGGCCCATTGCGTCGTGTCAGACCGAGTCCCATGGGGTGCAGGCCAAAAAGGGGCAGGTTGTTGAGGACGTGGCCCCCTGGGGCAGGAGGGCACAGCGCCCCCTCAGGACAGGTATGCAGACACCAGGCATCAACCCCTGGCTTGCCTCCACGGCACCTGGCGGGTCCCCTGGACAGCTCTGGCCAGTCTTCTTCTCAGGTTCCCAGACTCACTTCCCATCTGGAAAGCAGAAACTAATAAGGCCTGCCCTGTCTACTGGTGAGGCTTTTGCACAGTGCGGGTCATGGATGGACCCCAGCTTGTGCCTACAACATAGCCACCTGCACTTTGCCTCAACTGGTTTTAACCCAGAGGTCCAAAACCCATGCACAGTCCCAGGTGGCTCCCGGGTCCATCAACCCAAACGAGACTGACATCCAACGCTCGAATGGGATAGTCATGATTCGAGCCCCCTTACCTTGGAGAGTCACTGTGTGCCTGAGCTCGCAGGGTCCCCCCCACAGATGCACAAACCCACCTAGGCGTGTCTCCAGATGTCCCCTCCCTTGTCAGGGCGAGTGGGTGGAGCCTGCATCAATGCGCCCACACAGCGGCACACACTACATGTGTACTGGGGCCCCAAGGCCCTATTGTGTAGTGCAGTAGTGTTCTTGCCGCTCCCAGGCTGCTGGGAGGCCAGGGTGGAACAACACGGCATGGAAAGATGAAGGACCATCCTTCTGAGAGGAATCAGATCATGCTGCCGTGTGCAGGAGGAGTGTGTAGTCCATCTCCCCTGCCTCCCAGACATGGCCTGGTCTTATCCAGACGCACCAGGAGCCGTTAGTGTTCCAAAGACGATCTAGGCTGCTGGGTTTCCCAAAGGGGTGGTTGTGCAGGAGAACAAAGTCACTCGGAAGGAACTGTCTGTATAGATTGGACTGGCTCTGCCCCCACAGCGTCTGGTCCAACAGGCCTGGGGCAGGCTAGACTCCCACTTGCCACCATCATCCCTAGTGACTGGATGCTGCGCTGCTCCATAGGGACTACACTTTGGAAGTTATGGCTCCAGCCCACTGGCCCTTTTCCTTCTGTGACTGGAGGCCAAGACTGTGAGCCAGTTTATGGCATCCCATGGAATCTGGCTTCCTTCCTCGCTCTCTCAGTGACGTCCGACCCGAGGCTGTGACTGCAGAAATGTACCAGGCCCCTTTTGGTGGGGGGGGCAGGGCCACGGTTACCCCACTAGGTCAGGATGCTAGGGGAAGCCCGAGTGGGCCACATAGGGATGTGAGTTACCTTGAAACCCTGCCCCAGGGAAGCAGGTGACACAATTGGCTCAGGCTTTTGTTAGAGGAGAGAAGCCACAGGTGCTGCTGTTGGTCACATTTAATGGGACAGATGAAGGCCAGGATGATGAGAAGATTCGGGGCAGGCAGAGGTCAGATGGACAAAAGCCACATAGTAAGAGGAACATCCCAGAGTGGACCGTAAGCCCTGTGCTGAGGTTAGATGATCTTGACCAACAGCGAGGCTCAAGCTGGGTACTCACAAGCCAGCAGCAGCCCTTGGCCCTTCCCTTGTCCCTCCCTGACCCCAGCCCCCTTGCCACCCACCACAGCCCCACCACTGCAAAGCCAGCCCTGACCGACTCAGTGCCAGAGACAGGTAGAGCGACTGATGGTCTCCCAGAAGCCGCCCCCTCAGCACCGTTGTCGGCCCCTTAGGGGCCAGAGGGAGCTGGAGCGATGGTAGATGACACACTGGCCTCGGCTGGGCATGACGACGCTGTTAGAAGTAGTAGCACAGCAGCTGGAGGCACGCAGCTGGGCGGGCAGAAGACAAAATGGAAAGACGTCAGGCCCCGCATCGAAGCGAGGCTGGCTGGAGGGGGAGGCCCTGTTCTTGCTCGTACTTTCAACACCTCTGTGAACTGGGAGCTCATGGAGGCGGGCAAGCCTGAGCTTAGACAGGCACATATACACTGTGGCAAAGGGCAGACGCCGAGCACACCAGCCGACATGGGCACAGCTGTGGTGCACATGCTCATGGTAGAGGCGACCTTTTTACAACTCCAGGGCCGAGGTTTGTGGCCAGGGCTCGGCCCCAGCACCAGGCCATCTATGTTTTGCTCACAAAGTCCCTGCCAGGACCAGGGCGCCTTCAGCCTGAGTGATGATGGCCAGGGGCACAAGTAGCCCCTGTCGCAGATGGAAACCCCGGGAGAGAAAGCCAAGCAGTCATATCTGCACACATGGCATCATTTGGGGGAATGGGGTTCTAAAACCAGCCCCTGGTGTTCCAACACCTGCTTCTTTCATGCAACAGGCTCCAAACCTACCAGGCTCACTGGCCTCTCACAAAGTCAGGGTGTGCTGGGAACAGTGGAGAGCTTTTGAGTTTCTGTCAGAAACATTCCGAAGATTTAACACCGCCAAACCAGGTATGCCAAAGGACATGTGGCACACACGGCCACCCAAACAACAGCACCGTCCCTCGAGCACCCATGGGACATTCCCCAGACAGACCATGTGCTGGCCACAAAACCACCCTCAGTGAATGGAGAGGACTGAGACCAAGCGAGGTGTTCTCAGCGTTACTGGCACGAAAATGGAAGTCAACAGTGGAGAAAAAACGTGGGAAAATTCAAAAACTGAAGACTACTTTGAGAAGAATGCAAACAAATGCACAGCCGGGCCAGCGCAGGTGGCTCCCGGCCTGTATCCCAGCACTATGGAGGCCGAGGCGGGAGAAGAGAATCATTGAGTCCAGGAGTTTGAGATCAGCCTTGAGAAACATGGTGTGATGAAACCTCGTCTTATAAAAAATAACAAAAAATTAGCGGGTTGTGGTGGTGCACATCTGTAATTCCAGCTACTCGGGAGGCTGAGGAATGAGAAGGGGTTGAACTGGGTAGAAGTTGCAGTGAGCCAAGATTGCACCACTGCACCCCAGCCTGGGCAATAGAGCAAACATTAAAAGGCACAGCATTCAAAAACTCCAAGATGGCAGCTAAAGCAGTGCTGAAAGGGAAATTTATCACTGTAAATGTCTACATTCAAAGAAAAATCTCAAATCAAAAACCTAACTTCCACCTGAGAAGCTAGAAAATGAAACTAAACCAAGTGAATAAAAGGAAGAAAATAATATAACGTGAGAGTGGAAAATGGGAAGTAAACATACAGAGAATGGAAAAACAAACGAGTAGCACAGAACCAAAAGTGGTTTTTTGAAAATGACAAAGTTGACAAGTCTTTCACCAGGATGCCAACAAGAAAAGAAAAATGGAACACAAAAGACTACAAATCAGAGACTGAGCACCATGGATCACGCCTGTCATCCCAGCGCTTTGTGAGGGCCGAGGTGGAAGGATCGCTGAGGCCAGCATGTCAAGACCAAGCCTGCGGGAACATCATGAGACATAATAGATATTAGGGATAAAATATAGACAGATATAACAGATATAGGTATAAAATGTAGGGCAATTATATGTAAAATATAGGAATAAAATATAGACATAATAGATATAGGTATAAAATATAGATATAATAGATATAGGTACAAAATATAAAATAATAGATATAGGTATAAAATATAGATATAGTTATAAAATACAAATATAATAGAGATAGGTATAAAATATAGATAAATAGATATAGGTATAAAATACAGGTATAATATAGATATAAAATATAGATATAAAATATATAAAATGTAGATATAGATATAGGTATAAAATATAGATATAAACGTATAAAACACAGATATAATACATATAGGTATAAAATACAGATAAAATAGATATAGGTATAAAATATAGATATAATGATACAAGTAAAAAATATAGATACAAAAGATAAAATAGATATAGGTATAAAATAGAGATATAGCTGTAGCTGTAAAATATAGATACAATAGATATAGGTATAAAATATAGATATAATAGATATAGGTATAAAATATAAACAATATATAGAAATAGTGATAAAATATAGACATCATAGATATATTAGATATAGGTATAAAATATAGACATCATAGATATAGATATATAGACATCACAGATATAATAGATATAGGTATAAAATATAGACATCATAGATATAGATATAAAATATAGACATAATAGATATAATAGGTATCAAATATAGACATAGACTAGATATAGGTATAAAATGTAAATATATACGTATAAAATATAGATATAATAGATATAGATATAAAATACAGACATAATAGATATAGATATAGGTATAAAATATAGACATAATAGGTATATTTATAAAATATAAACATAATAGATATAGATATAAAATATAGACACAATATATATAATAGATATAGCAATAAAATATAGACATAAATATAATAGATATAGGTATAAAATATAGATACAATAGATATAGGTATAAAATGCAGACATAGATATAATAGACATAGGTATAAAATATAGACATAGAAGATATAATATAGGTATAAAATGTAGACATAATAGATATACGTATAAAATATAGATATAATGGTTATAATAGATATAGGTATGAAATATAGACATAATAGATATAATAGAAATAGGTATAAAATATACACATAATAGATATATGAATGAAATACAGACATAATTGAAATAGGTATAAAATATAGACAAAATAGATTAAAAAATATAGGTATAAAATATAGACAGATAGATATACGTATAAGATATAGACAATCGAAATAATAGATATAGGTATAAAATACAGACATAATAGATATAATGGATATAGGTATAAAATATAGACATAATAGATATAATAGATATAGGAATAAAATACAGACATAAATGAAATACGTAAAAAATACAGACAAAATAGATATAAAAGATATAGATATAAAATATAGACATAATAGATTAAATATAGGTATAAAATATAGACATAATAGATATAATAGATATATGTATAAGATATAGACATAATAGATATAATAGGTATAGGTATGAAATATAGACATAATAGATATAATAGATATACGTGTAAGATATAGACATAAGAGATAAAATAGATATAAGTATAAAATATAGACATAATAGATTAAATATAGGTATAAAATATAGACATAATAGATATAATAGATATATGTATAAGATATAGACATAATAGATATAATAGGTATAGGTATGAAATATAGACATAATAGATATAATAGATATACGTGTAAGATATAGACATAAGAGATAAAATAGATATAAGTATAAAATATAGACATAATAAATAGAGGTATAAAATATAGACATAATAGATATAGGTATAAAATATAGACATATTAGATATAATAGTTATAGGAATAAAACATGGACAAAATGGATATAATAGATATAGGTATAAAATACAGACATAATAAATAGAGGTATAAAATACAGACATAATAGATATAGATATAGAATATAAATATAATAGATATAGGTATAAAATATAGACATATTAGATATAATAGTTATAGGTATAAAATATGGACAAAATGGATATAATAGATATAGGTATAAAATATAGACATAATAGATATAATAGATATAGATATAAAATATAGACATAATAGATATAGGTATAAAATATAGAAATATTAGATATAATAGATATACGTATAAAATATAGATATAATAGATATAGGTGTAAAATATAGATATAATAGATATAAAATACAGATATAATAAGTATCGGTATAAAATATAAATATAATAGATATAATAGATATAGATATAAAAAATAGATAATATAGATATAGGTATAAAATGTACATACATTAGATATAATAGATATAGGTGTAAAATATAGATATAGGTATGAAATACAGACATAGTTGAGATAATAGATACTGGTATAAAATATAGACATAATAGATATAATAGATATAGGTATAAAATAAAGATATAATAGATATGATAGATATAGGTATAAAATATAGACAATATATAGAAATAGTGATAAAATATAGACATCATAGATATAATAGATAAAGGTATAAAATATAGACATCATAGATATAGATATAAAATATAGACGTAATAGATATAATAGATATAGGTATCAAATATAGACATTATAGACATAGATAAAGGTATAAAATGTAGATATATACATATAAAATATAGATATAATAGATATAGGTATAAAATATAGACATAATAGATATCATAGAAATAGGTATAAAATATAGACAGAATAGATATAATAGATACAGGTATACAATATAGACATAACAAATAAAATAGAAATAGGTATAAAATATAGACGTAATAGACATAATAGATATAGGTATAAAATATAGATATAATAGAAATAGGTATAAAATATAGATGTAATAGAAGTATAAAATATGGACATAATAGATATAATAGAGTTATAAAATATAGACATAATAGATATCGACATAATATAGATATAAAATATGGACATAATAGATATAATAGATATAGGTATAAAATATAGACATAATAGATATAATAGATATAGGTATAAAATATAGACATAATAGATATAATAGATATAAAATATAGACCTAATAGATATAATAGATATACGTAGAAAATATAGACATAGTAGATATAATAGATAGAGGTATAAAATATAGACATAATAGATATAATCGATATAAGTATAAAATATAGACATAATAGACATAGGTTTAAAATATAGACAAAATAGATATAATAGATATAAGTATAAAATATAGACATAATAGCTATAGGTATAAAATATGGACATAATATTTATAATATAGATATAAAATATAGACATAATAGATACAGGTATAAAATATAGACATAAGAGATATAATAGATATAGTTATAAAATATAGGCATAAGGCCGGGCGCGGTGGCTCAAGCCTGTATTCCCAGCACTTTGGGAGGCCGAAACGGGCGGATCACGAGGTCAGGAGATCGAGACCCTCCTGGCTAACTCGGTGAAACCTCGTCTTTACAAAAAATACAAAAAAATAGCCGGGCGAGGTGGCAGGCGCCTGTAGTCCCAGCTACTCGGGAGGCTGAGGCAGGAGAATGGCTTAAACCAACCCGGGAGGCGGAGCTTGCAGTGAGCTGAGATCCGGCCACTGCACTCCAGCCTGGGCGACAGAGCGAGACTCTGTCTCAAAAAATAAAAAATAAAAACATAAAATAAAATATAGGCATAAAAGTTATAATAGATATAGGTATAAAATATAGAAATAATAGATAAAGGCATGAACTATAGACATAATAGATATAATAAATATAGGTATAAAATATAGACATAATATCTATAGGTATAAAATATAGACATAATAGATATAATAGATACAGGTATAAAATATAGACATAATAGATATAGGTATAAAATATAGACATAAGAGATATAATAGATATAGGTATAAAATGTAGACATGATGGATATCATAGATATAGGTATAAAATATAGACATAATGGATATAATAGATATACGTATAAAATGTAGACATAATAGATATAATAGATATAGGTATAAAATATAGACATAATAGATATAATAGATATACGTATAAAATATAGACATAGTAGATATAATAGATATAGGTATAAAATATATACATAATAGATATAGGTATAAAATATAGACATAATAGATATAATAGATATAGGTATAAAATATACACAAAATAGATATAATAGATATAGGTATAAAATATAGACATAATAGACATAATAGATATAGGTATAAAATATAGACCTAATAGATACAATAGATAGAGGTATAAAATGTAGACATAATAGATATAATAGAGGTATAAAATATAGACATAATAGATATAATAGATATAGGTATAAAATATAGATACAATAGATATAATACACATACGTATAAAATAAAGGCATAATAGATATAATAGTTATAGATATAAAATATAGACAATAGATATAATAGATATAGGTATAAAATATAGATATAATAGAAATAGTACATATAGGTATAAAATACAGACATAATAGGTATAGGTATCAAATATAGACATAATAGATATAATAGATATAGGTATACAATAGAGAAATAATGGATATCATAGATATAGGTATAAAATATACACATAATAGATATAACAGATATAGGTATAAAATATAGAGATAATAGATATAGATATAAAATATAGACGTCAGAGGTATAATAGATAAAGGTATAAAATATTGACGTAATAGATATAATCGATATAGGTATAAAATATAGACATAAGAGATATAGGTATAAACTATAAACATAATAGATACAATAGATATAGGTAAAAAATACAGACATAAGAGATATAATAGATATAGGTATAAAATATAGACATAATATAATCGATACAGGAATAAATATAGACATAATAGATATAGTTATAAAGTATAGACATAATAGATATAATAGATATCGGTATAAATTAAAGACATAATACATACAAAAGATATAGGTATAAAATATAGACATAATAGATATAATAGATATAGGTATAAAATATAGACATAATAGATATGGGTATGAAATATAGACATAATATTTATAATAGATATAGGTAAAACATATAGACATAATAGATATCATAGATGTAGGTATAAAATATATACATAATAGATAAAATAGATATAGGTATAAAATATAGACATAATAGATATAGGTATGAAATATAGACATAATAGTTATATTAGATATAGGTATAAAATATAGTCTTAATAGATATAGGTATAATATTAAGACATAATAGATATAATAGATATGGGTATAAAATATAGATATAATAGATATAACAGATATAGGTATAAAATATACACATAATATATATGATAAATATAGGTAAAATATAGACATAATAAATATATGTATAAAATATAATCATAATAGATATAATAAATATAGTTATAAAATATAGACATAATACGCATAATAGAGGTATAAAATATAGACATAATAGATATAATAGAGGTGTAAAATATAGACATAATAGATATAAGAGTTAGAGGTATAAAATATAAACATGATAGATATAATAGATATAGGTGTAAAATATAGACATAATAGATATAATAGATACAGGTATAAAACATAGACAGAATAGATATGGTAGTTATAGGTATAAAATATAGACATAATAGATACGTTAGATATAAGTATCAAATATAGACATAATAGATATAATAGATATAAGTGTAAAATATAGATATAATAGTTAAAATATATAGAGGTATAAATATAGATATAATAGAAATAGGTATAAAATATAGATATAATGGATATAATAGAAACAGGTATAAAACATGGACATCATAGATATAATAGATAGAGATATAAAATATAGACAAAATAGATATAACAGATAGAGGTATAAAATATGGACATCATAGATATAATAGAGGTATAAAATAGAGACATAATAGATATAATTGATAGAGGTATAAATTATAGACATAATAGATATAATAGATAGAGTTATAAAATGTAGACATAATAGGTATAATAGATATGGGTATAAAATGTAGAGCTAATAGACATAATAGATATAGGTTTAAAATATAGACATAATAGATATAACAGATATAAGTATAAAATATAGACACCATAGATATAATAGATATAGGTATAAAATGTAGACATGAAAGATATAATAGATATAGGTATAAAATATAGACATAATAGATATAATAGATATAGGTATAAAATATAGATAGAATAGATATAATATATAGGATTAAAACATAGAAACAATAGATATAATCGACATAGGTATAAAATATCGAAAGAATATATATAATAGATATAGGTATAAATTATGCACATCATAGATATAATAGAGCTATAAAATAAAAACAAAATAGATATAATAGATAGAGGTATAAAATATAGACATAATAGATATAATAGAGGTAAAAAATATAGACATAATAGATACAATAGATAGAGGTATAAAATATAGACATAATAGATATAATACATATAATAGATGGAGGTATAAAATATAGGCATGATAAATATAAGAGATATAGTAGATAGAGGTATAAAATATAGACACAATAGATATAGTAGATATTGAAATAAAATATAGACATTATCGATATAATAGAGGTTAAAAATATAGATATCATAGATATAATAGATAGAGGTATGAAGTATAGACGTTATAATTATAATAGAGGTATAAAATATAGACATAATAGATATAAAAGAGGTATAAAATATAGACATAATAGATATAATAGAGGGATAAAATATAAACATAATACTTATAATAGATGGAGATATAAAATGTAGACATAGTAGATATAATCCACATAGGTATTAAATATAGACATAATAAATATAATAGATATTGTAATTAAATAGAGACATAATATATATAATATATAGATATAAAATATAGACATAACAGATATAATGGATATACGTATAGAATGTAGACATAATAGATATAATAGATATAGATATAATATATAGACATAACAGATATAATAGATATACGTATGAAATATAGACATAAAAGATAAAATAGATATAGATAAAAATACAGACAAAATAGATATAGGTACACAATATAGACATAATAAATATAATAAATTTAGGTATAAAATATACACATAATAGACATAATAGATATAGGAAAAAAATATAGACATAATAGACGTAATAGATATAGGTATAAAATATGGACATAATAGATATAATAGATATACGTATAAAAAATATAATAGATATAGATAGATATAGGTATAAAATATATAGATAATAGATAGATATAGGTATTAAATATAGATATAATAAATATAGGTATAAAATATAGACATAATAGATATAATAGATACGTATAAAATATAGATGTGATAGATATAGATATATAATATAGATATAATATATATATCTATAAAATATTGACAAAATAGATGTAATAGATATAGGTATAAAAAATAGACATAATAGATATAATAGATGTAGTTATAAAATATAGACATATGAGATATAATAGATATAGGTATAAAATATAGACGTAATAGATATACTAGATATAGGTATAAAAGACAGAAATAATAGATATAATAGATATCGGTATAAAAGGTAGACATAATAGATATAAGAGATATAGGTATAAAATGTAGACATAATAGATGTAATAGATATATGTATAAAATATAGACATAATACGTATAATAAATGTCGGTATAACATACAGACATATTATGTATAATAGATATAGGTATAAAATATATACATAATAGATACAATAAATACAGGTATAAGACATAGACATAATACATATAATAGACATAGGCATAAAATATAGATACAATAGATTGAGGTATGAAATATAGATATAATAGATATGATAGATACATGTATAAAATATAGATATAATAGATATAATGGATATAGGTATAAAATGTAGATATAATAGATATAGATAAAAATATAGATATAAGAGATATAATAGATATAGGTGTAAAATATACATTTAATAGATATAGGTATAAAATATAGACAAAATAGTTATAATAGATGGAGAGATAAAATATGGACATAGTAAATATAATACATTTAGGTATTAAATATAGACATAATAAATATAACAGATAAATTAATAAAATAGAGACATAATAGATATAATAGATATAGGTATAAAATATAGACATAAGAGATATAATAGATATATGTATAAAATATAGATATAATAGATATAATAGATATAGATATAAAACATACACACAACAGATATAGGTACACAATATAGTCATAATAGATATAATAGATTTAGGTATAAAATATACAAATAATGATATAATAGATATAGGTATAAAATATAGACATAATAGACATAATAGATATAGGTATACAGTATAGACATAATAGATGTAATAGATGTAGGTATAAAATATAGACATAGTACATATAATAGATATAGGTATAAAATATAGACATAGAAGATATAATAGATATAGGTATAAAATGTAGACATAACAGATATAATAGATGTAGGTATAAAATATAGACATCATAGATATAATAGATACAAGTATAAAACATAGACATAATCGATATGATAGATATAGGTATAAAATATAGACAAAATAGATATAATAGATATACTTATAAAACATAGAAATAGTAGGTATAATAGATATAGGTATAAAATATAGACATAATAGGTAGAGGTATAAAATATAGACATAATAGATAAAATAAAGGTATTAAATATAGACATAATAGATATAATAGATATAGGTAGAAAATATAGATATAATTGAAATAGGTATAAAATATAGACATAATGCATATAATAGATATAGGTATAAGATATAGACATAATAGGTATGGTTATAAAATATAGACATAATAGATATATTAGATATAGGTATAAAATATAGATATAATTGATATAATAGATATAGGTATAAAATATTGACATAATAGGTATAATAGATATAGGTATAAAATATAGACATAATAGATATAATAGATGTACGTATAAAATATAGACATAATAGATATAATAGATATAGCTACAAAATATAGAGAGATATAGGTATAAAACATAGACATAATAGATAGAAGAGATATAGGTATACAATAAGGACATAATAGATGTAGGAACAAAATATAATCATAATAGATGTGGGTATGAAATATAGACATAATATATATAATTGATATAGGTAAAAAATATAGACATGATAGATATAATAGATGTTGGTATAAAATATATACATAATAGATACAATAAATACAGGTATAAAATACAGGCATAACAGATATAATAGAGATAGGTATAAAATAGAGATATAATAAATATAGTTATAAAATATAGATATAATAGATATAAAAGATATAGGAATAAAATATCGATATAATAGATATAATAGATATAGGTATAAAATATAGATATAACAGATATAGATATGAAATACAGATATAATAGATATATGTATAAAATATTGATATAACATAGGTATAAAATACAGACATAAGAGATGTAATAGATATAGGTGTAAAATATAGACATAATAGATATAGGTATAAAACTCAGTCATAATAGATATAATAGATATAGGTATAAAATACAGACATAATAGATATAATAGATATAGGTATTAAAAAATAGACATAATAGATATAATAGATATAGGTATAAAATGTACACATAATAGATATAATAGATATAAGTATAAAATATTAATAGATATAATAGATATAGGTATACAATATAGACGTAATAGCTATAGGTATAAAATATAGACATAATATATATAATGGATACAGGTATGAAATATAGACATAATAGATATAATAGATATAGGTATAAAATATAGACATAATAGATATAATAGAGAGAGGCATAAAATATAGACATAATAGATATACGTATAATATATAGACATAATAGATATAACATATATAGTTCTAAAATATAGACATAATAGTTATAATACATATAGGTATAAAATATAGACATAATAGTTATAGGTATAAAATATAGACATAATAGTTATAGTAGATATTGGTATTAAATATAGACATAATAGATATAGGTATAAAATATAGACACAATAGATAAAATAGATACAGGTATAAAATATAGACATAATAGATATAATAGATATACTTAGAAAATATAGACATAGTAGATATAATAGATAGTGGTATACAATATAGACATAATAGATATAATCGATATAGGTATAAAATATAGACATAATAGACATAGGTATAAAATATACACATAATAGATATAATAGATATAGGTATATAATATAGACATAATAGGTATAGTTATAAAATATGGATATAATAGATATAGGTATAAAATATAGACATAATAGATATCATAGATATAGGTATCAAATATAGACATAATAGATATCATAGATAGAGGTATAAAATATAGACATAATTGATATAGGTATAAATATAGACGTATGAGATATAATAGATATAGTTATAATATATAGCCATAAGTCCGGGCGCGGTGCCTCAAGCCTGTAATCCCAGGACCTTGGGAGGCTTAGACGGGCGGATCATGATCTCAGGAGATCGAGACCCTCCTGGGTAACACGGTGAAAACCCGTCTTTACTAAAAAACACAAAAAAATAGTCGGGCGAGGTGGCAGGCGCCTGTAGTCCCAGCTACTCGGGAGACTTAGGCAGGAAAATGGCTTAAACCCGGGAGGCGGAGATTGCAGTGAACTGAGATAAGGCCGCTGCACTCAAGCCTGGGCGACAGAGCGAGACTCTGTCTCAAAAAATAAAAAATAAAAAAACGAAATAAAATATAGGCATAAGAGTTATAATAGGTATAGGTATAAAATGTAGCAATAATAGATATAGGCATGAAGTATAGACATAATAGATATAATAGATACAGGAATAAAATATAGACATAATATGTATAGGTATGAAATATAGACATAGTAGATATAATAGACATAGCTATAAAATATAGATATAATAGATATAATAGACATAGGTATAAAATATAGACACAATAGATATAAGAGATACAGGTATAAAATATAGACATAATAGATATAGGTACAAAATATAGACATAAGCGATATAATAGATATAGGTATAAAATGTAGAAATAATGGATATCATAGATATAGGTATAAAATATAGACATAATAGATATAGGTATAAAATATAGACATAATCGATATAAAAGACATAGTTATAAAATATAGACATAATAGATATCATAGATAAATGTATAAAATATAGACATAATAGATAGACGTATAAAATATAGACATAATAGATATAACAGATATACGTAGAGAATATAGACATAATAGACATAATAGGTATAGGTATAAAATATAGACATAATAGATATAATAGATATAGGTTTAAAATATAGACAATACATATAGAGATAAAATTATAGAAAATAGATATAAGATATAGGTATCAAATATAAACATAATAGATATAGGTATAAAATATAGACATAATAGATACCATAGATATAGGTATAAAATATAGACATAATAGATATAGGTATCAAATATAGATATAATAGATACAATAGATATACGTATAAAATATGGATATAATATATATAATAGATATACGTATAAAATATGGATATCATAGATACAGATATTGGTATAAAATATAGATATAACAAATATAATGGATATAGGTATAAAGTATAGATATAATAGATATAGGTATAAAATATACTTATAATAGATATAAGAGATATAGTTATAAAATATAAATATAATAGATATGATACACATAGGTATAAAAAATAGATATAATAGATATAGTTATAAAATATAGATATATATAATAAATATAGGTATAAAATAAAGACATAATAGATAAAGGTATAAAATACAGACATCATAGATATAGTTATAAAATATAGACATAATAGATATACCTATAAAATATAGACATAACATTTATAATAGATATCGGTATAAAATATAGACATAATAGATATAATAAATATAGGTATAAAATATAGCCATAAGAGATATAATAGATATAGGTATAAAATATATACATAATACATATAGGTATAAAATAGAGACACAATAGATGTAATAGACATAGGTATAAAATATAGACATAATAGATACAATAGATATCGGTATAAAATATAGACATAAAAGATATAATAGATAGGGGTATAAAATATAGACACAATAGATATAGGTATAAAATATAGACATAATAAATACAGGTATAATATTTAGACATAATAGATATAATAGATATAGGTATAAAATATAGACATAATAGATATATTAGATATAGGTATAAAATATACACATATTAGATATAATAGACACAGATATATAATATAGATATAATAGATATAAGCATGAAATATAGATATAATAGATATAATAGATACAGGTATAAAATATGGATATAATAGATAAAAGTAAAAAATATAGACATAATAGATATACGTATAAAAAATAGATATAATAGATACAGGCATAAAATATAGACAATAGATATAATAGATATAGGTATAAAATATGGATATAATAGATATAAATAAAAATATATAAATATAATAGATATAATTGATACAGGTGAAAAACATGGATATAATGTATGTAGGTATAAAACATGGTTATAATAGATATAGGTATAAAATATGGATATAATAGATATAGGTATAAAATATAGACAATAGCTATAACATATAGAGTTATAAAATATAGACATAGTGGTTATAATAGATATAGGTATAAAATATAGACATAATAGATACAGTTACAATATTTAGAAATAATAGATATAATAGATATAGGTAAAAAATATAGATATAATAGATATAATTATAAAATATAGACATAATAGATATAAAAGATACAGGTATAATATATAGACATATAGATATAGGTATAAAATATAGACATAATAGATATAATAGAGTTATGAAATATAGACATAAAAGATATAATAGATAAAGGTATAAATTAAAGACATAATAGATATAGGTATAAAATACAGACATAATAGATATAGGTATAAAATATAGACATAATAGATATAATAGATAAAGGTATAAAATATAACCATAATACATGTTATAGATATAGGTATAAAATATAGACCTAATAGGTATAGGTATAAAATATAGACATCATAGATATAATAGATATAGCTATGATATACAGACATAATAGATATTATAGATATAGGTATAAAATATAGACAAAATAGATGTAATAGACATAGGTATAAAATATAGACATAATAGATATAATAGATATCGGTATAAAATATAGACATACTAGATATGGGTATAAAATATAAACAAAATAGATATAATATATATAGGTATAAAATATAAACATAAGAGATATAATAGATATAGGTATAAAATATAAACATAATAGATATAAGTATAAAATATAGACATAATAGATATAATAAATATAGGTATAAAATATAGACTTAATATATGTAGGTAGAAAATATAGACATAAGAGATATAATATATATAGGTATAAAATATATACATATAGACATAATAGATATAGGCATAAAATATCGACATAATTGATATAATAGGTATAGGTATAAAATATAGGCATAGTAGATATAATAGAGATATAAAATATAGACATAATAGATATAATTGATAGAGTTATAAAATATAGACATAATAGATATTAGAGATAGATGGATAAAATATAGACATAATAGATACAATAGATATAGGTATAAAATACAGACATAATAGATATAATAGATATAGGTATAAAATATAGACATAATAGATATAATAGATAGGTATAAAATATAGACATAATAGATATAGGTATAAAAGATTGACATAATACATATAATAGATGTAGGTATGAAATATAGACATAATAGATATAATAGATACAGGTATAAATTATAGACATAATAGGTATAATTGATATAGGTATAAAATATAGACATAATAGATATAATAGATATAGGTAAAAAATATAGACAAAATAGTTATATGTATGAAATATAGACATAATAGATATAATAGATAAATGTATAAAATATAGATATAATAGATATAATAGATATAGGTATAAAATATCGTCATAAAAGATATAAAAGATATAGGTATAAAATATAGACATAATAGATATAATAGATATAAGTATAAAATATAGATGTAATAGATATAGGTATAAAATATAGATATAATAGATATAATATAGTTATAAAATATAGATATAATAGACATAATAGATATAGGTATAAAATATAGACATAATAGATATAATAGATATAGGTATAAAATATAGACATATTAGATATAATAGATATAGGTAAAAAATATAGTAATAAAATATAATACATATAGGTATGAAATATAGACATAATAGATATAACAGATATAAGTATAAAAAGGACATAATAAACATAAGTATAAAATATAGACATAATAGATATAATAGATATAGGTATAAAAAATAGACATAATAGATATAATAGATATAGCTATAAAATATAGACATAATAGATATAATAGATGCAGTTAGAACTATAGATATAATAGATATAGGTTTAAAATATAGATATAATAGATATAATAGATATATGTATAAAAAATAGATATAATAGATACAGGTATAAAATACAGACAATAGATATAATAGATATAGGTATCAAATGTAGATATAACAGATATAATTATAAAATATAGATATAATAGATATAGGATAAAAATGTAGATATAATGGATATAGGTATAAAATTTGGTCATTATAGATATAAGTATAAAATATAGATATAATAGTTATAATAGATATGGGCATAAAATATAGACATAATAGATATGATAGATATATGTATAAAATATAGATATAATATATATAATGGATATAGGTATCAAATACAGATATAATAGATATGGGTATAAAATATAGATATAATGGATATAATAGATATAGGCATAAAATATAGACATAATAGATATAATAGATATAGGAAAAAAATATAGACAGAACAGATATAATAGACATAGGTATAAATATAGACAAAATAAATATGATAGATACAGGTGTAAAATATATATATAATAGATATAGGTATAAAATATAGACAATAGATATAGGAGTAAAATACACACATAATAGATATAATAGATAAAGGTATGAAATATAGATATAATATATATAGGTATAAAATATAGATATAATAGATATAATAGATATACATATAAAATATAGATATAATTGATATAGGCATAATATATAGATATTATAGATATAAGTATAAAATATAGATATAATAGACATAATTATAAAATATAAATATAATAGATATAACAGATATAGCTATAAAATATAGATATAAGAAATATAGCTATAAAACATAGTTATAATAGATAAAGGTATAAAATATAGATATAATAGATATAGGTATTAAATATAGACATAATAGATATAGCTATATAATATAGACATAATAGATATAGGTATAAAATATAGACATAATCTTTATAGGTATAAAATATAGACAAAATACATACAGGTACAAAATATAGACATAATAGATATAATAAATATAGGTATAAAATGTAGACTTAATAGATATAGGTATAAAATATAGACATGATAGATATAATAGATAAAGGTAAAAAATATAGACATAAGAAATAAAATAGATATCGGTATAAAATATAGTCATAATAGATATAATATATACTGGTATAAAATATAAATATAATAGATATAACTATAAAATATAGATATAATAGATATACGTATGAAAAATAGATATAATAGATACAGGTATAAAATATAAATAGTAGATATAATAGATTTAGGTATAAAATATAGATATAATAGATATAGGTATAAAATATAGTTATAATAGATATATGTGTAAATTATATATATAATAGATATAATAGATATAGGTATAAAATATAGACATAATAGATATAGTAGATATAGGTATAAACTATAGGTATAAAAGATATGATGGATATCGTTATCAAATATAGATATAATAGATATAGGTATAAAATATAGATATAGTGGATATAATAAATATAGGTATGAAATATAGACATAACGGATATAATAGATATAGGTATAAAATATAGACATAACAGATATAATAGATAATGATATAAAATATAGACATAATAGATATAATGGATATTGTTATAAAATATAGACATAATAGATATAGGTATAAATTACAGACATAATACATATAATCGATACAGGTATAAAACATAGACATAATAGATATAGGTATAAAATATAGACATAATACATCTAATAGATATAGGTATAAAATATAGACATGATAGATATAATTGATATAGGTATAAAATATAGACATAATAGATATAACAAATATAGGTATAAAATAGAGACATAATAGGTTTGATAGATATAGGTATAAAATATAGACATAATAGATATAATAGACATAGGTATAAAATATAGACATAATAGATATAATAGATATAGGTATAAAACATAGACATAATAGATATAATAAATACAGGTACAAAATCTGGATATAATAGATATAGGTATAAAATATAGATATAATAGACAGATATAATAGATATAGGTATATAGGTATAGATATAGGTATACAACATAGATATAATACATATGATAGATTTAATAGATATAACATACATGTATATACATAATAGATATAATAGATATAGTTATAAAATATACACATAATAGATATAATAAATATAGGTATAAAATATAGACATAATATATATCGGTATAAAATAGAGACATAATAGATATAATAGATATAGTTATAAAATATTGAGGTAATATATATTATAGATATAGATATAAAATATAAACATAATAGATATAATAGATATGGTTATAGTATAAAATCATAATAGATATAATAGATATATGTATGAAATACAGACATAATAGATATAATAGATAAAGGAATAAAATATGGACATAATAGATATAATAGATATAGGTATAAAATACAGATATAATAGATATGATAGATATAGGTGTAAAATATAGACATAACAGATATAATAGACATTGGTATAAAAAGTAGACAGAATAAATATAATAGATATCAGTATAAAATATAGACATAATTGATATAATAGATATACGTATAAAATATACACATGATAGATATAATAGATAAAGGTACAAAATATAGACATAATAGATATAATGGATATACGAATAAAATATGGACATAATATACATAATAGATATAGGTATAAAATATGGACAGAATAGATATTACAGATATAGTTAAAATATAGGCATAATAGTTATAATAGATATAGGTTAAAAATACAGACAAAAGAGATATAGGAAAAATATAGACATAGTAGATATAATAGATATAGTTATAAATTATAGACAGATATAATAGATATAGGTATAAAATATAGACATATTAGATATAGGTAAAAAATACAGACATAATAGATATAATAGATATAGGTATAAAATATAGACATAATAGATATAGGTATAAAATATAGACAGAATAGATACAACAGATAGTTATACAATATAGAGATAATAGTTATAATAGATATAGGTATAAAATATAGACATAATATATAGAGTTATAAAATATATATATAATAGATATAATAGATATAGATATAAAATATAGACATAATAGATACAGGTATAAAATATAGACAATAGCTATAATAGATATAGGTATAAAATATAGACATAATAGATATAATAGATATAGGTATAAAATATACACATAATAGATGTAGTAGATATAGGTATAAAATACAGACATAATATTTATAGATATAATAATTAGACATAACAGATATAATATATAGGTATAAAATATAGACATAATAGATATAATAGATATAGGCATAATATATAGACATAATAGATGTTATAGATATAGGTATAAAATGCAGACATAATAGATATAGGTATAAAATATAGACATAAAGATATAATAGATATAGGTATAAAATATATACAGAATAGGTATAGTAGATATAGGTGTAAAATATAGACATAATAAATATAGATATAAAATATAGACATAATAGTTATAATAGATATAGGTATAAAATACAGACATAATAGATATAGGTATAATACTTAGACATAATAGATATAATAGATATCGGTATAAAATACAGATATAATAGATATAATAGATAGAGGTATAAAATATAGACATAGTAGATATAATAGATATAGGTATAAAATATAAACATAATAGATATAGGTATAAAATATAGACATAATAGATATAATGGATATAGGTATAAAATATAGACATAATAGACAAAGGTTAAAATATAGACATAATAGAAATAATATATAGGTATAAAATACAGACAAAATAGATATAATGAATAGAGGTATAAAATATAGACATAATTGATATAATGGATATAATGGATAGAGGTTTAAAATATAGACATAATAGACATAATAGAGGTATAAATTATAGACATAATAGATATAATAGATATAGGTATAAAATATAGACATAATAGATATAATAGACGTATAAAATTTAGACATAATCGATATAACAGATAGAGGTATAAAATATAGACAAAATAGATATAATAGATATAATAGATAAAGGAATAAAATATAGACATAATAGACATAGTAGACAGAGGTAGAAAATATAAACATAATAGATGTAATAGATAGAGGTATAAAATGTAGACCTAATAGATATAATAGATAAAGCTGTAAAATATAGACATAAATGATATAATAGATAGAGGTAAAAAATAAAGACAATAGATACAATAGATACAGTTATAAAATATAGACATAATAAGTATAATAGATATAGACAAAATAGATATCATAGATATAGGTATAAAATACAGAAATAATAGATATAATACATATAGTTATAAAATATAGACATAATGGATATGAGAGATATAGGTATAAAATATAGTCATAATAGATATAGGTATAAAATAAAGATATAATAGATATAATAGAGGTATACAATATAGACATAATAGATATAATAGACATAGGTATAAAATATAGACATAATAGATATAGGTATAAAACATAGACATAATAGATATAATAGATACAGTTATAAAATATAGACATAATAGATACAATAGATCTAGGTATAAAATATAGACATAATAGATATAATAGATATAGGAATAACCTATAGACATAATAGATATAGGTATAATATATAGACAATGGATATAATAGATATAGGTATAAAATATAGACATAATAGTATAGATATAGGTATAAAATAAAGACATAATATATATTCGTATAAAATACAGACATCATACATATAGGTATAAAATATAGATATAATAGATATACCTATAAAAAACAGACATAAGAGTTATAATAGATATAGTTATAAAATATAGACACAATAGATATAATAGTTATAGGTATAAAATATAGCCATAATAGATATAGTAGATATAGGTATAAAATATAGACATAATAGTTATAGGTACAAAATATAGACATAATAGATATAATAGATATGGTATAAAATATAGACATAATAGATATAGGTATACAATATAGACATAATTGATATAATAGCTATAGGTATAAAATATAGACATAATAGATACAATAGATATAGGTATAAAATATAGTCATAATAGATATAGGTATAAAATGCAGACATAATAGATATAATAGATATAGATATTAAATATAGACATAATAGATATTGGTATGAAATATAGATACAATCGACAGAGGTATAAAATATAGACATAATAGATATAGGTATAAAATATAGACATAATAGACGTAACAAATATAGGTATAAAATAGAGACATAATAGATTTGATGGATATAGGTATAAAATATAGACAAAATAGATATAATAGACATAGGTATAAAATATAGACATAATAGACATAATAGATATAGGTACAAAATATAGACATAATAGATATAATAGATAAAGTTATAAAATATAGATATAATGGATATAGGTATAAAGTAGAGATATAATAGAAATAATAGATGTACGTATAAAATATAGATATAATTGATACAGTCATAAAATATAGATATAATAGATATAATAGATATAGGTATAAAATATAGATATAATAGATATAATTATAAAATATAAATCTAAGAGTTATGATAGATACAGGTATTAAATATAGATATAAGAAATATAGGTATAAAATATAGTTATAATAGATATAGGTATAAAATATAGATATAATAGATATAATAGATAGAGGTATAAAATATAGACATATTAGATATAATAGATAGAGGTATAAAATATAGACATAATAGATATAACCGATATAGGTAAAAAATATAGACAAAATAGTTATAGGTATAAAATATAGACATAATAGATATAATAGATATAGGTATAAAATATAGGTATAATAGATATAATAGATATAGGTATAAAATATAAACATAATAGATATAATAGATATAGGTATAAAATATAGACATAAGAGATATAATAGATATAGGTATAAAACATAGTCATAATAGATATAGGTATAAAATGTAGAAATAATAGATAAAATAGATATAGATATTAAATATAGACATAATAGATATTGGTATAATATATAGACATAATAGATATAGGTATAAAATATAGACATAATAGATATAGGTAAAAAATATAGACACAACAGATATAAGAATGAAGTATAGACATAATACATATAATAGATATAGGTATAAAATATAGACATAATACATACAATAGATATAGGTATGAAATATAGACATATAAGATATAATAGATATAGGTATAAAATATAGGCAGAATAGATATAGGTATAAAATACAGACGTAATAGATATAATAGATATAGGTATAAAATATACACATAATAGATATAATAGATATAGGAATAAAATATATACATTATAGATATAGGTATAAAATATAGACATAATAGAATAGATAGAGGTATAAAATATAGACATAATAGATATAGGTATAAAATATAGACATAATAGATATAATAGATATAGGTATAAAATATAGATATAAAAGATATAATAGAGGTATAAAATATAGACGTAATAGACATAATAGATATAAACATAATAGATATAATAGATATAGGTATAAAAAATAGACATATTAGATATAATAGATATAGGTATACAATATAGACATAATAGATATAATAGACAGTTATAAAATCTAGACATCATAGATATCATAGATATAGGTATAAAATATTGACATAATAGATATAGGTATAAAATACAGACATTATAGATATAATAAATAAAGGTATAAAATATAGACATTATAGATATAGGTATAAAATACAGAAATTAAAGACATAGGTATAAAATATAGATAAAATATATATAATAGATATAGGTATAAAATAAAGACATAATAGATATAGTTATAAAATACAGACATCATAGATATAGGTATAATATATAGACATAACAGATATATCTATAAAAGATAGACATAACAGTTATAATAGATATAGGTATAATATATAGACCTAACAGATATAATAGATATAGGTATACAACATAGCGATAATAGATATAATACATATAGGTATAAAATATAGACATAATAGATATAGGTATAAAATATAGACATAAGAGATATAATAGATATAGGTATAAAATATAGACATAATAGTTATAATAGATATATGTATAAAACATAGACATAATAGATATAGGTACAATATTTAGGCATAATAGATATAATAGACATAGGTATTAAATATAGACATAATTGATATAATAGATACAGGCAAAAAAGATAGACATAATAGATATAATAGATATAGGTATGAAATATAGACATAATAGATATAGGTATAAAATGTAGACATAAAAGATATAATAGATATAGTTATAAAATATAGACGTCATAGATATTATAGATATAGGTATAAAATATAAACACAATATATATAAAAAATATGGGTATAAAATATAGACATAATAGATATAGGTATAAAATATAGACATAATAGATATGATAAATATAGGTATGAAATATAGACATAATAGATATGATATATATAGGTATAAAATATAAACATAATAGATATAGATATAGGTACAAAATATAGACATAAGAGATATAATAGATACAGGTAAAAAATATAGACATAATATATATAATCGATTTAGGTATAAAATATAGACATAATAGATATAATAGATAAAGCTATAAAATATAGATATAATAGATATAGTTATTAACTATAGATATAATAGATATAATAGATATACGTATAAAATATAGATATAATTGATATAGTCATAAAATATAGATATAATAGATATAATAGATATTGGTATAAAATATAGATATAATAGATATAATTACAAAATATAAATCTAATAGATATAATAGATATAGGTATTAAATATAGATATAAGATATATAGTTATAAAATGTAGCTATAGTAGATATAGGCATAAAATATAGACATATTAGATAAAATAGATATAGATAGAAAATATAGACAAAATAGATATAGTTATAAAATATAAACATAATAGATATAAGAGATATAGTTATAAAATATAGACATAGGAGATATAATAGATATAGGTATAAAATATAATCATAATAGATATAATAGATGTAGGTATACAATATAGACATAATAGACATAATAGATATAGGTACAAAATATAGACCTAATAGATATAATAGATATAGGTAAAAAAATAGACAAAATAGATATAGGTGAAAAATATAGACATAATAGATATAATAGATAAAGGTATAAAATAGAGATATAATAGATATAATAGATATAGGTGTAAAATATAGACATAATAGATATAGGTATAAAATATAGACATTATAGATATAATAGATATAGGTATAAAATATAAAATTAAATGTTATAATAGATATAGGCATAAAATATAGACATAATAGATATAATCGATATAGGTATAAAATATAGTCATAAGAGATATAGCTATAAAATATTAACATAATAGATATAATAGATTTAGGTAAATATATAGACATAAGAGACATAATAGATATAGGTATAAAATATAGACATAATAAATATAATCAATGCAGGTATAAAATATAGACATAATATATATAGTTATAAAGCATAGACATTATAGATATAATAGATATCGGTATAAAATATAGACATAATACAATGCAAAAGATATATGTATAAAATATAGAAATAATAGAAACAAGAGATATAGGTATAAAATATAGACATAATAGATATAATAGATATAGGTATAAAATATAGACATAGTAGATATGATATAGATAGGTATAAAATATAGACATAATAGATATGATAGATATAGGTATAAAATATAGACATAATAGATACAATAGATACAGGTATAAAATATAGACATAATATATATAATAGATTTAGGTATAAAATATAGACATAACAGATATAATAGATACAGGTACAAAATATAGATATAGTAGATGTAATAGATATAAATATATAAAAAATAGATATAATAGATACAGGTATAAAATATAGACATAATAGATATAATAGATAAAGGTATAAAATATAAATATAATAGATATAGGTATAAACTATAGATATCATAGATATAATAGATATACATATAAAATATAGATATAATTGATATAGTCATAAAATATAGATATAATAGATATAATAGATATTGGTATAATATATAGATATAATAGATATAACTACAAAATATAAATCTAATAGATATAATAGATATAGGTATTAAATATAGATATAAGAATTATAGGTATAAAATGTAGTTATATTAGATAAAGGCATAAGATATAGACATATTAGATATAATAGATATAGATAGAAAATATAGACATTATAGATATGGTTATAAAATATAAACATCATAGATATGAGATAAAGATATAAAATATAGACATAAGAGTTATAATAGATATAGGTATAAAATATAGACATAATAGATATAATATATGTAGGTATACAATATAGACATAATAGACATAATAGATATAGGTACAAAATATAGACATAATAGATATAATCGATATAGGTAAAATATACAGACAAAATACTTATAGGTGAAAAATATAGACATAATAGATATAATAGATATAGGTATAAAATATAGACATAATAGATATAATAGATATAGGTATAAAATATAGACAGAATAGATAAAGGTATAAAATATTGACATAATAGATGTAATAGATATAGGTATTAAATATAGACATAATAGATATAATAGATATAGGTATAAAATATAGACATAATAGATATAGGTATAAAATATAGACATAATTAATATAGGTATAAAATATAGACATAATAGATATAATAAATATAGGTATAAAATATAGACTTAATATATATAGGTATAAAATATAGACATAATAGACATAATACATATAGGTATAAAATATAGACATAATAGATATAATAGATATAGGTATAAAATATAGGCATAATAGATATAATAGAGGTATAAAATATAGACATAACAAATATAATTGATAGAGTTATAAAATATAGACATAATAAAGGGATAAAATATAGACATAATAGATATAATAGATATATGTATCAAATATAGACTTAATAGATATAGGTATAAAATATAGACATAATCGATATAATTGATATAGGTATTAAATATAGACATAATAGATATAGGTATAAAATATAGACATTATTGAAATAGGTACAAAATATACACATAATAGATATAGGTATAAAATATAGACACAATAGATATAATAAATATAGGTATAACATATAGACTTAATAGATATAATAGATTTATAAAATATAGACATAATAGATATAATTGATAGAGTTATAAAATATAGACATAATATATATAATAGATAGAGGAATAAAATACAGACTTAATAGAAATAATAGATATAGGTATAAAATACAGACATAATAGATATAATAGATATAGGTATAAAATACAGACATAATAGATATAATAGAGGGATAAAATATAAACATAATAGATATAATAGATATAAGTATAAAATATATACATAATAGATATAGGTATAAAATATACACCTAATAGATATAATGGATGTAGGTATAAAATATAGA
The DNA here is from genome assembly GCF_007565055.1 of Rhinopithecus roxellana. Taxonomy (NCBI): domain Eukaryota; kingdom Metazoa; phylum Chordata; class Mammalia; order Primates; family Cercopithecidae; genus Rhinopithecus; species Rhinopithecus roxellana. Next base: position 1,386 of record NW_022142211.1, on the reverse strand, counting down.
CAGAATACATATAATACATATAGATATAAAATAAAGACATAATAGATATAATAGATATAGGGATAAAATATAGACATAAAAGACATAATACATATAGGTATAAAATACGGACATCATAGATATAATAGATATAGGTATAAAATATAGACATAATAGATATAGGTATAAAATACAAACATAGTAGATACAATCGACAGAGGTATAAAATATAGACATAATAGATATAGGTATAAAATATAGACATAATAGATAGAATAGATAGAGGTATAAAATATAGACATAATAGATATAGGTATAAAATATAGACATAATAGATATAAGAGATATAGTAACAAAACATGGACATAATAGTTATAATAGATATAGGTATGAAATATAGACATAATAGATATAATATATATAAGTATAAAATATAGATATAATAGATATAGGTATAAAATATAGATATAATAGATATAATAGTTATACATAGAAAATATAGATACAATACATATCGGCAAAGAATATATATATAATAGATATAATAGATACAGATATAAAATATGGACATAATAGGTAAAATTATAAAATATAAATATAATAGATATAATAGATATAGTATAAAACATAGATATATATAGGTATAAAATATACTTATAATAGATATAGGTATAAAATATAGATATAATAGATATAGTTATAAAATATAGACATAATAGATATAATAGATATAGGTATAATATATACACATAATAGATATAAGAGATATAGTTATAAAATATAGACATAATAGTTATAATAGATATAGGGGTAAAATAAAGACATAATAGATATGGGTACAAAATACAGACAAAATAGATATAGGTATAAAATATAGACATAATAGATATACCTATGAAATATAGACAAAACAGTTATAATAGATATAGGTATAAAATATAGACATAATAGATATAGTAGATATAGGTATAAAATATAGCCATAATAGATATAATAGATATAGCAATAAAATATAGACATTATAGATATAGGTATAAAATATAGACATAATATTTTATTGAGGATTTTTGCATCAATGTTCATCAAGCAACGGCAGCAAAAGCCATAATTGACAAATGGGATCTCATTAAACTAAAGAGCTTTTTGCACAGCAAAAGAAACTACCATCAGAGTGAACAGGCAACCTACAGAATGGGAGAAAATTTTTGCAACCTACTCATCTGACAAAGGGCTAATATCCAGAATCTACAAAGAACTCAAACAAATATACGAGAAAAAAACAAACAACCCCATCAAAAAGTGGGGAAAGGATATGAACAGACATTTCTCAAAAGAAGATATTCATACAGCCAACAGACACATGAAAAAATGCTCATCATCACTGGCCATCAGAGAAATGCAAATCAA
>NW_022142210.1:0-24504 GCF_007565055.1 Rhinopithecus roxellana | reverse complement strand
AGAGGTATAAAATATAGACATAATAGATATAGGTATAAAATATAGACATAATAGATATAAGAGATATAGTAACAAAACATGGACATAATAGTTATAATAGATATAGGTATGAAATATAGACATAATAGATATAATATATATAAGTATAAAATATAGATATAATAGATATAGGTATAAAATATAGATATAATAGATATAATAGTTATACATAGAAAATATAGATACAATACATATCGGCAAAGAATATATATATAATAGATATAATAGATACAGATATAAAATATGGACATAATAGGTAAAATTATAAAATATAAATATAATAGATATAATAGATATAGTATAAAACATAGATATATATAGGTATAAAATATACTTATAATAGATATAGGTATAAAATATAGATATAATAGATATAGTTATAAAATATAGACATAATAGATATAATAGATATAGGTATAATATATACACATAATAGATATAAGAGATATAGTTATAAAATATAGACATAATAGTTATAATAGATATAGGGGTAAAATAAAGACATAATAGATATGGGTACAAAATACAGACAAAATAGATATAGGTATAAAATATAGACATAATAGATATACCTATGAAATATAGACAAAACAGTTATAATAGATATAGGTATAAAATATAGACATAATAGATATAGTAGATATAGGTATAAAATATAGCCATAATAGATATAATAGATATAGCAATAAAATATAGACATTATAGATATAGGTATAAAATATAGACATAATATTTTATTGAGGATTTTTGCATCAATGTTCATCAAGCAACGGCAGCAAAAGCCATAATTGACAAATGGGATCTCATTAAACTAAAGAGCTTTTGCACAGCAAAAGAAACTACCATCAGAGTGAACAGGCAACCTACAGAATGGGAGAAAATTTTTGCAACCTACTCATCTGACAAAGGGCTAATATCCAGAATCTACAAAGAACTCAAACAAATATACGAGAAAAAAACAAACAACCCCATCAAAAAGTGGGGAAAGGATATGAACAGACATTTCTCAAAAGAAGATATTCATACAGCCAACAGACACATGAAAAAATGCTCATCATCACTGGCCATCAGAGAAATGCAAATCAAAACCACAATGAGATACCATCTCACACCAGTTAGAATGGCAATCATTAAGAAGTCAGGAAACAACAGGTGTTTGGAGAGGATGTGGAGAAATAGGAACACTTTTACACTGTTGGTGGGATTGTAAACTAGTTCAACCATTATGGAAAACAGTATGGCAATTCCTCAGGATCTAAAACTAGATGTACCATATGACCCAGCCATCCCACTACTGGGTATATACCCAAAGGATATAAATTAGTCTAACAAAGACCATGTACACGTATGTTTATTGCGGCACTATTCACAATAGCAAAGACTTGGAATAACCAAATGTCATCTGTGACAGACTGGATTAAGAAAATGTGGCACATATACACCATGGAAACTATGCAGCCATAAAAAGGATGAGTTTGCGTCCTTTGTGGGACATGGATGCAGCTGGAAACCATCATTCTTAGCAAACTATCACAAGAAGAGAAAACCAACACCGCATGTTCTCACTCATAGGTGGGAACTGAACAATGAGATCACTGGACTCGGGAAGGGGAACATCACACACTGGGGTCTATCATGGGAGGGGGAGGGGGGAGGAGGAGGGATTGCATGGGGAGTTAACATGATGTAAATGATGAATTGAGGGGTGCTGACGAGTTGATGGTGCAGCACACCAACATGGCATAAGTATAACATATGTAACAAACCTGCACGTTATGCACATGTACCCTAGAACTTAAAGTATAATAAAAAAAAAAAAAAAAAAAATATAGACATAATAGATATAATAGATAAGGTATGAAATACAGACACAATAGATATTATAGATATAGGTATAAAATATAGACAAAATAGATGTAATAGACATAGGTATAAAATATAGACATAATAGATATAATAGATAGGGGTATAAAATATAGACATAATTGATATAGGTATAAAATACTGACATAATACACATAATAGATACAGGTATGAAATACAGAAATAGATATAGTGGATATAATAAATATAGGTATGAAATATAGACATAATAGATATAATAGATATAGGTATAAATATAGACATAATAGATATTATAGATAACTATATAAAATATAGCATAATAGATATAATGGATATTGGTATAAAATGTAGACAAATAAGATATAGGTATAAATATAGACATAACAGCTAATAGATATAGGTATAAAATATAGACATAATGCATACAATACATATAGGTATAAAATATAGACATAATAGAATAACAGTTATAGGTATAAATTAGACATAATAGATGTAACAAATATAGTATAAAATAGAGACACAAGATTTTATAGATACAGGTATAAAATATGAGACTTATGCATATAATAGACATAGGTATAGAATATAGACATAAGAGACATAATAGATATAGGTACAAAACTTAGACATAATAGATATAATAGATAAAGGTATAAATTACAGATATAATAGATAAAGGTATAAAATATAGATAAAATAGATATAACAGATATACGTATAAAATATACATATAATTGATATACTCATAAAATATAGATATAATAGATATAATAGATATAGGTGTAAAATATAGTTATAAGAGAAATAATTATAAAATATAAATCTATTTGATATAGTAAATATAGGTATTAAATATAGATGTAAGAAATATAGGTATAAAATATAGTTATATAAGATATAGATAAATATAGACAAATATATAGTAGATATAGGTATAAAATATAGACATAATAGTATAGTGATATAGGTATAAAATATAGACATAATAGATATGGTTTAAAATATAAACATAATAGATATAAGAAATATTGGTATAAAATATAGATATAATAGATATAACAGAGGTATAAAATATAGACATAATAGATATAATAGATATAGTTATAAAATATAGAATAGTAGAATAATAGATAGGTAAAAATATAGACATAATTGATATAGGTATAAAATATAGACATAATAGATATAGTAGATACAGGTATAAAATATAGATATAATAGATATAGGTATAAAATATAGACATAATATATATAATAGATATAGGTTTAAAATATAGGCATAATAGATATAATAGAGGTAAAAATTATAGACATAATAGATATAATTGATAGAGTCATAAAATATAGACATAATAGATATAATAGAGGGATAAAATATAGACATAATAGATATAGTAGATATAGGTATAAAATACAGACATGATAGATATAATAGATATAGGTATAAAATATAGACATAATTGATATTAGATTTAGTATAAAAATGTAGACGTAATAATACAGGATAAAATATAGACATATAGATATATAGTGTAGATATGAAATAGAGACATAATAGATATAATAGATAAGGTATAAATAGACAATACGATATATAAATATCCGTATGAAATAAAGACTAATAGATAATAAATAAGATAATAAAATACGAAATAGATTAGGCACACAGTATAGACATAATATATATATATTTAGGTATAAAATATACAATAATAGTTATAGTTAATATAGGTATAAAATATAGACATAATAGACATAATAGATATCGGTATAAAATAAAGACATAAAAGATATAATAGATACAGTTATAATATATAGACATGAGATATAATTGATATAGGTATAATACATAGAAACATAATAGATATAATATATGGGTATAAAATATAGACATAATAATATGATAATATAGGTATTAATATAGACTAATAGTTATAATAGATATAGTTATAAATATAGACATTTTAGATACAGGTATAAAATAAAGACATAATAGTATATAGGTATAAAATATAAACATAATTTATATAGATATAGGTATAAAATATAGACATAATAGATATATATATGTATAAAATATAGACAATAGATATAATAGATACAGGTATAAAATATGGATATAATGATATAAGTAAAAATATAGACATAATAGATATACGTATAAAAATAGATATAATAGATACAGGCATAAAATATAGACAATAGATATAATAGAACAGGTATAAAAATAGGATTAATAGATATAAATAAAAATATATAAATATAATAGTTATAATTGATATAGTGAAAAACATGGATATAATGTATGTAGGTATAAAACATGGTTAGTATGTATAGGTATAAAATATGGATATAATAGATATAGGTATAAAATATAGACAATAGCTATAACATATAGAGTTATAAAATATAGACATAGTGGTTATAATAGATATAGGATAAAATATAGACATAATAGATACAGGTACAAATTTAGAAAATCAGATATAATAGATATAGGTAAAAAATATAGATATTAATATAATTAAAAATATAGACAAATAGATATAAGATACAGGTATAATATATAGACATATAGATATAGGTATAAAATATAGACATAATAGATATAATAGATAGTTATGAAATATAGACATAAAAGATAAAAGATAAAGGTATAAAATAAGATATAGGTATAAAATACAGACAATAGATATAGGTAAAAATATAGACATAATAGATATAATAGATAAAGGTATAATATAACCATAATACATGTTATAGATATAGCTATAAAATATAGACCTAATAGGTATAGGTATAAATATAGACATCATAGAGATAATAGATATAGCTATGTATACAGACATAATAGATATTATAGATATAGGTATAAATATAGACAAATAGATGTAATAGACATAGGTATAAAATATAGACATAAGATATAATAGATATCGGAATAAAATATAGACATAAAAATAATAAATGGGGTATAAAATATATAAATAGATATAGTATAAAATCGATATAATATTATAATAGATATATGTATAAAAATAGATAATAGATACAGGTAAAATATAGATAATGATATAATAGATAGAGGTATGAAAATAGATATAATAGATATAATATAAAATATAAATATAATAGTATAGTCATAAAGTTATAAAATATAGATATAATAGATGTCGGTATAAATATAGTTATAATAGATATAGGTATAAATATAGATATAATATGATATAATAGATATATGTATAAAATATAGACACAATAGATATATAGATATAGGTTTCAAATATAGACATAATAGATATGTAGATATAGGTATATAATACAGACGTATTGATAATAGATATAGGTATAAATATGCCATAATAGTTATAATAGATATCGGTATAAAATATAGACATAATAGATATACGTATAAAATATAGATATAATAGATATAATGGATATAGGTACAAAATATAGACATAATAGATATATTTATAAAACATAGACATAATAGATACAATAGATATAGTTATAAAATATAGACATAATAGATAAAATAGATATAGGTATACAATTTAGAGATAATAGATATAGGTATAATATTTAGACATAATAGATATAATAGATATATGTATAAAATATACACATAATAGATATAATAGATATAGGAAGAAAATACAGACATAATAGATATAGGTATAAAATAGAGACATAATAGATATAATAGATATAGTTATAAAATATAGATGTAATAGATATTATAGATATAGGTATTAAATATAAACATAACAGAATATATGATATGGGTATAAAATATAGACAGAGATATAATAGATATAGGAATGAAATACCGACATAATAGGTATAAGAGATATAGGTATAAAATATAGACAAAATAGATATAACAGATATTCATCGATATCCTGATGAACATTCATCGATGTTCATCAGGGATATTGGTCTAAATTCTCTTTTTTTGTTGTGTCCTCTGCCAGCTTTGGTTAGGATGATGTTGGCCTCATAAAATGAGTTAGGGAGGATTCCCTCTTTTTCTATTGATTGGAATAGTTTCAGAAGGAATGGTACCAGCTCCTCCTTGTACCTCTGGTAGAATTCAGTTGTGAATCCATCTGGTCCTGGACTTTTTTTGGGGGTAGGCTATTAATTGTTGCCTCAATTTCAGAGCCTGCTATGGTCTATTCAGGGATCAACTTCTTCTGGTTTAGCCTGGGAGAGTGTAAGTGTCCAGGAAATTATCCATTTCTTCTAGATTTTTCTAGTTGATTTGCGTAGAGAGTTTATAGTATTCTCTGATGGTAGTTTGTATTTCTGTGGGTCAGTGGTGATATCCCCTTATCATTTTTTATTGCATCTATTTGATTCCTCCTCTTTTTTTCTTATTAGCCTTGCTAGCGGTCTGTCAATTTGTTGATCTTTTAAAAAACCAACTCCTGGATTCATTGATGTTTTGGAGGGTTTTTGTGTCTCTATCTCCTCAGTTCTGCTCTGATCTTAGTTATTTCTTGCCTTCTGCTAGCTTTTGAATGTGATTGCTCTTGCCTCTCTATTCTTTAATTGTGATGTTAGAGTGTCATTTTAGATCTTCCTGCTTTTCTTGTGGGCATTTAGTGCTATAAATTTCCCTCTACACACGCTTTAAATGGTCCCAGAGATTCTGGTATGTTGTATCTTTGTTCTCATTGGTTCAAAGACATCTTTATTTCCGCTTTCATTTCGTTATGTACCCAGTAGTCATTCAGGAGCAGGTTGTTTCAGTTCCATGTAGTTGAGCGGTTTTGATTGAGTTCTTAGTCCCTGAGTTCTAGTTGATTGCACTGTGGTCTGAGAGACGTTTTGTTATAATTTCTGTTCTTTTACATTTGCTGAGGAGTACTTTACTTCCAATTATGTGGTCAATTTTGGAATAAGTGCGATGTGGTGCTGAGAAGAATGTATATTCTGTTGATTTGCGGTGGAGAGTTCTATAGATGTCTATTAGGTCCGCTTGGTGCAGAGATGGTTCAATTCCTGGATATCCTTGTTAATTTCTGTCTCGTTGATCTGTCTAATGTTGACAGGAGTGTTGAAGTCTCCCATTATTATTGTATGGGAGTCTAAGTCTGCTTGTAAGTCTCTAAGGACTTGCTTTATGAATCTGGTGCTCCTGTATTGGGTGCATATATATTTAGGAGAGTTAGCTCTTCTGTTGAATTGATCCCTTTACCATTATGTAATGCCTTCTTTGTCTTTTTGATCTTTGATGGTTTAAAGTCTGTTTTATCAGAGACTAGGTTGCAACCCTGCTTTTTTTTGTTCTCATTTGCTTGGTAGATCTTCCTCCATCCCTTTATTTGAGCCTATGTGGTCTCTGCATGTGCAGATGGGCTCCTGAATACAGCAACTGATGGGTCTTGACTCTTTATCCAGTTTGCCAGTCTGTGTCTTTAATTGGAGCATTTAGTCCATTAACATTTAAGGTTAATATTGTTATGTGTGAACTTGATCTGCCATTATGATATTAACTGGTTATTTGTGCTCGTTAGTTGATGCAGTTTCTTCCTAGCCTCGATGGTCTTTACATTTTGCCAAGTTTTGCGATGGCTGGTACCGGTTGTTCCTTTCCATGTTACGGCTTCCTTCGGGTCTCTTGTAAGGCAGGCCTGGTGGTGACAAAATCTCTAAGCATTTGCTTATCTGTAAAGGATTTTATTCTCCTTCACTTATTGAAACTTAGTTTGGCTGATATGAAATTCTGGGTTAACATTCTTTTCTTTAAGAACGTTGAATATGGCCCCACTCTCTTCTGGCTTGTAGAGTTTTCTGCGAGAGATCTGCTGTTTATCTGTGGGCTTCCCTTTGTGGGTGACCCGAATTCTCTCTGGCTGCCCTTAAGATTTTTTCCTTCATTTAAACTTTGGTGAATCTGGCAATTAGTGTCTTGGAGTTGCTCTTCTCGAGGAGTATCTTTGTGGCGTTCTCTGTATTTCCTGAATTTGAATGTTGGCCTGCCCTACTAGGTTGGGGAAGTTCTCCTGGATGATATCTGAAGAGTGTTTTCCAAATTGGTGCATTTTCCCCCTCACTTTCCCAGGCACCCCAATCAGACGTAGATTTGGTCTTTTTACGTAATCCCATACTTCTTGCAGCTTTGCTCATTTCTTTTTCTTCTTTTTTCTTTGGTTTCTCTTCTCCGCTTCATTTCATTCATTTGATCTTCAATCGCTGATACTCTTTCTTCCAGTTGATGAGTCGGTTACTGAAGCTTGTGCATTTGTCACGTATTTCTCGTGTCATGGTTTTCATCTCTGTCATTTCGTTTATGATCTTCTCTGCATTAATGAGTCTAGCTGTCAATTCTTCACTCTTTTCTTCAAGATTTTTAGTTTCTTTGCGTGGGTACGTAATTCCTCTTTAGGCTCTGTATAAGTTTGATGGACTGAAGCCTTCTTCTCCTCTCGTCCAAGTCATTCTCGACCAGCTTTGATCCGTTGCTGGTGATGGGGCTGCGCTCCTTTGCGGGGAGATGCGCTCTTATTTTTGAATTTCCAGCTTTTCTGCCCTGCTTCTTCTCCCATCTTTGTGGTTTTATCTGTCTCTGTCTTTGATGGTGGTGACGAACTGATGGGGTTTTGGTATAGTGTCCTTCGTTTGATAGTTTTCCTTCTGACAGTCAGAAGATCTCGTTGGTCGTGTTGAGATTGCTTGAGTCCACTCCAGACCCTGTTTGCCTGGGTACAGAGCAGAGGGGCCGAAGATAGAATATTGCTGAACAGCGAGGTGTACCTGTCTGATTCTTCCTTTGGAAGTGTCCCTCAGGGGTGTACTCACCCTGTGAGGTGTGGGGTGTCAGACTGCCCTAGTGGGGGATTTCTCCCAGCTAGGCTACTCAGGGTCAGGGACACACCTGAGCAGGCAGTCTGTCCGTTCTCAGATCTCAACCTCCGCGTTGGGAGATCCGCGGCTCTCCCCAAGCTGTGAGACAGAGTCGTTGCGTCTGCACCGGCTCCCGCTACTTCCCCTGTTGGTCTTCAGCTGTGCGCTGTCCCCGAGGTGGAGACTACAGAGAACAGGCAGGCTCCTTGAGCTGCTGTGAGCTCCACCCAGTTCGAGCCCCAGCGGCTTTGTTACCTACTTAAGCCTCACAATGGCGGGCGCCCCTCCCCCAGCCTCGCTGCTGCCTTGCGGATAGATCGGGCAGACTGCTGTGTTAGCAGTGAGGGGCTTGGGGCGTGGGACCCTCGCCAGGGTGGGATATATTCTCCTGGAATGCTGTATGACTTACAGCGCATATTGGGTGGGAGTTTCTACCTACCCGATTTTCCAGGTGTTGGTGGCTCAGTTATGGCTAGAAAACGGATCCCCTTCCCCCTTGCGCTTCAGGGTGGCGATGCCTCGCCTGCTTCAGCTCTCGCTGGTCAGGCTGCAGCAGCTGACCAGCACCGATGTCCGGCACTCCCTGTGAGATGACCCCAGTACCTCAGTTGAAAATTCAGAAATCACCGGTCTTCTGTGTCGCTCGCGTGGGAGTTGGAGACTGGAGTTGTTCCTATTCGCCATCTTGCTCCGCCCAGAGCAAAGAAATATTATAGCTTAAAATAGCTCCACATTTTTGCTGCTGTAGGGGAGAAAAAATATGTTCCCTCCTAGGCCTCCCTATTAGGCCCTGTAAATTAGCTGGCAAAAGCAAAAAAGATAACAGAGAAAACCAAACACCATGTATTAACTTGTGCATCCTGCTTACACATGGGAGCATTCTGCAATGAGTAACTAAAGGAGAACCTGGGCTGATAGAGCATCTTAACAAAAGAAACATAAATGTTTAGAGAAGTGAAAAACAAAGGAAAGAACTTTGAGCTTCTAAGGCAGCAAAGTGTGGAAAGCAACTATATGGGGAGACGAGTGATAGATAAGAAATTAGTCAGTTTATTATGTAGATTCCTTTGGTGCGATCCCTGGGTGATAAGGGTCTAGAATCGTTTCTAGTGATTAGCTTTTGTCTCTATAAGCATTCAGGAACTGACATTCCAGTTTCAAATGTTTTATTGATGCTTTACGGCTATATGGGATTAACTGAGACTGGTACTTCCCAGAATGTAGACTAGAATAGTTTTATGCCCAGGACAGCTAACTGGAATCCATGTACTTCTGTATTCTTGCAGCAGGCACTGACCAGAAAAAACAAAGAAATTGGTGCTATTCAAAATGGTTCCCCTGCCTCTGCATTTTTGCTACTGATTATCAAGAAAATGGTAGAAAAGAGGAGGAGCCCTACCAAATATTTTTCCACTATTCTTTGTAGCCATGAAGCTATCTCAGCAATAGATTAAAGCATGCAAAAAAAAAAAAAAAAAGAGCAAATTTGCTCCCATTCTAAAAACTCCAAATGCGTAATGTAAACATCACTAAAATTTATACCATCCATCCTTGTTATTGTTACCTATTTAATGCCAACAAATCATGTCCTACAAGCCATAAAAGTCACTGTATCCTTCTACAGATGCCAAAGAGTAAGTTGAGACAATTCCAAGATACACGTGCTGAGCAGTGGACCTAGTGCCTAAAGTAAGCAATGCATTTTCCATTTTGGAAAAAAGGTATATCCACTGGTGATTATAATCACTGTATTATAGTAAATGCCACCTGAACAATTAAGTGTTTTACCGAGTATGGAATAGAAGCACTGTTATCCTTGAATTTTTGTGTCCAGATGTCACAAGAGCTGCTTTCCAACATGGTAGCCATTGGTCATGTTGGCTTTTGAGTCCTTGAAATGTGGCAGTCCAAATTGAGCAATGACAAAATATAATTACACACGCAAGCTTTCAAAAACTGTTGTACAAAAATTTCTGTAAATATCCCATAATTTTTATATTAATTAATCTTGAAATGTAAAAAAACTTGGATATGTTGAGATAAATATATATACTATTAAAACAGGCCGGGTGCGGTGGCTCAGCCTGTAATCCCAGCACTTTGGGAGGCCGAGACGGGCGGATCACGAGGTCGGAGATCCGACCATCCTGGCTAACACGGTGAAACCCAGTACTCTACTAAAAAATACAAAAATTAGCCGGGCGAGGTGGCGGGCGCATGTAGTCCCAGCTACTCGGGAGGCTGAGCACGGAGAATGGCGTGAACCCGGGAGGCGGAGCTTGCAGTGAGCTGAGATCCGGCCACTGCACTCCAGCCTGGGCGACAGACTGAGACTTCGTCTCAAAAAATAAATAAATAAAATAAAAAATAAAAAGAATTTACCTGTTTTTTTATGTGACAACTAGAAACTTGAGTTTACATGTGTGCTTACAAAGACTCTCTTCTTGGATAGAACTTTAATCGAGCTCCTCTGAGTCCTCCACTTGACTCGGTTGACCTCAGGTTCCTTTTCTGTCCTTATAGAATACAGTTCAAGCAAGAATCTCGCGTAAGTCAATTTAGGGAAAATCTCTCATGCTTGGTATGTAATTACTCTAGATCCTTATCATTCTGCTGCCTTCAGCATGGTTCTGTCAAGCCAATTTAGCTAGAAACCCTTATCCTTGATGCTTCTGAGAAGAGAAAAGATCTCCTTGTGGCCATCAAGCAGACCTCAGGCAAGACCCCTTATCTGAAGAATTCAGAGGTCATTAAACTTCCCTCTTATCTAAAGCACACTAGAGCAGCCTTCTTTCCAAGAATTTCTAAGCAACTAGAAATTTCTATACATCTCTGGAATGATGCATGCCAAAATCATTGTGCAACCCTTGCTGATATCAAGGTACCAAAATGTCTAGAAATTAATAATTGACATCAAGTAGGGGACTAATACGGTAAAAATACCCTAAAGTTCCTGCTTTAAGGGCCATAAACATGCCTAAAAAAAATGCACCGAGGGGTTCAGTCTTCTTGTTTAAGCGCCCCACTGTACTCTGCTGCAGCATTCTTTCTAATACAACTTTTTTTTCAAACCTATACCACTGTTGGTAATTCTTTTACCATCCATGAGCCAATTAACTCTCCACCCTGGGGGCACCTGACACTTGCCCAGAAGTTTCCTGTAGTATTTTGCATCCACTGACATTTACCAGTTTCGGGTTGTAAATTCTCACTTGTTCTTACTGAAGTTGGAAGTAAGTCCAATTATTTTCCCTATGCAGGATCCCATCGCAGTGGTGCCTAATCTATTCAATGGCTCCTCTTGAAAAAATCTGCCTTACCATCTTTAACAAATTGTCATGAATATTTTTTCTTTGACAGTGTTTTGAATATTTCTATTGCATATTGCTGAGAGAACTGAGCTATCCTTCTGCAAGAGTTCTCTTCTCAAATTGATGTATATAGACATTTATAAACACTCCTGATCATCATCAAAAGAGTTTAGTGAGGTATTGGCAAAATCAAAGTTGGCATATTTTTTGCCTCTAAAACATAATTATTTTGCCTCAAAGATTTTAAAAGAATCTCCATAAACAACCAATGTTTGAGTTCATCATGTCACACAATTTCTCACATTTCTCTTGGCCTGAATTCAACAAATTGTTCTTAAACTTCTTCTTTTTTTTTTTTTTTTGAGCGGAGTCTGGCTCTGCGGGGCTGGAGTACTGTGGCGGAGTCTGTGGCCGGATCTCAGCTCACTGCAAGCTCCGCCGCCCTGGTCACGCATTCTCCTTTCTCCAGCTCCCGAGTAGCTGGGAACTACAGGTGCCCGCCACCTCGCCTGGCTAGTTTTTTGTATTTTTAGTAGAGACGGGGGTTTCACCCGTTAGAACCAGAATGGTCTCGATCTCCGACCTCGTGATTCCGCATCTCAGCCTCCCAAAGTGCTGGGTACAGGCTTCAGCCATCGTGCCCGGCCTCTAACTTCTTTATACGATGCATAGATAATACAAAGGCAATGGAGGGAGCAAATATGTAGTGATTCTTGGAAACTGACACAAAAGCCCTAGAGAAATTGTGAAGGCCTCTCTATCACCACACAGTTTCTTTTTTCACACTTGGTGTAAACTGCAACCGTATTCTATCTAAATATGGCCCATGTTTTCCTCATTGTAAACCAGGCTTGTGGATCAAATAATATGAGAAGACCAAGGAGTCAAGAAGAAATAGCCACAGAAGATAGAAAGGACCAAGTTTAATCTTCCTGTAAATTCCAAATCCTGCAATGTACACATCAGATCTGAACATGCAGATTAAAAAGGTAACTGCCGCTACTGAAGAAGGGAGAGTCAATGGCCTTGAAGATGCTCAAGAGGGAATGGGGTGGGGGAAGAGAGAGAAGAGACAATATTATGAGAAGAACGCATACACCAGATCCACTGGTTCCGAGATGTGTTCAGGATGTTGTCTCCATTCCTCTCCTAACTCTCATGTTGACTCATAAGAGGCAGTGACTCACAACAGTAGCTTCGTTCGCTTTGGGAAAAATCACATATTTATTCAAGAATCATGAACCATTTAGCTTTCTTGAGTGTGAGGTTCTGATTTCTTGAAAAGTCAGGAGTTTCAATAACGCAGGCTGCTTGAGTCAAACAAGTCATAAGAAGAAAGAGAATGTGGAACTAGGAAAGAATGTACTGTTGACTGGTTATTTAATGCTACATATATGGAAATACTGCTTAAGGACACTTAATTGTAAGGACAAAAGTGATAAACGTATGTAAAGATTTGAAGTTTCCAATATTTTTGCTTTGAAGGATCTAAGTAGGCAAGCCATGTAAGTAACAATCGGTCATTGGAAACAATGTAAATCTGTGGTCCTCTGAGAATTGGCTTATTTTCCCTTAAAATTATTTTGCAGGATTATGGATGGTCTCGAATAATGCTAGTGGCTATGTGACCAACATAACTTGGCCAGATACATACTCTCTTTTTGTCTAGAATAAGTGCCTATCAACTTGCTCTGTAGATTCCGGCTTTTTTTCTATTCCTGGCCCCAGTGCTTGCGTATTCCATAACTGAGCCCTGTGTCTGTTGAAAAAGAGATGATACAGTGTGAACGTAGAAGGTCCAGAAAGCAAGCAAGCAGGTAGCAGGTGTGTTCTACTCAAGGCCCAGCAGGCCATTTCTGCAGGTAGGCTCCTCCATCACTTAGCCAGCTGTGCAGTACATATGGAGTAGAGGTCCAGCATATGGTTCAGTACATGTGCCTATTTAGTAACCGCAACTACAAAGCTGCCATGTCAGCATCACTCTTCTTGAAAATGGCTCCACTGGAAGAGTTTATTGCCTCATCATCCACCAAACACTCAAGCTCCCGATTTCTCCCCTTTCTACAGCAGAGCCTTCAGACGTCTATCATCAAATGAACTGTTTATTTTATGATAGCATTTAGGAATAAAGGATTATCCACATAGATGACATATTCAAATATTGCCTAGTGGATTTTCATATTAATTCAGGGTTCTCCAGTGGTAGACCTGAGACAAAGATCTCTCACACGTCGTTATTTGAAGGTCGAAGAAATCATCTTAGTAGGGTTTGGGAAATTAGATAAGCACTTATTAGAAACAGCATACTCGCTGTGTGTTCAGTAGAAGCTTAATCTGCTAGGGACACACCTAGGAGCGCAATGTTGAAGATCATGCCTCTAAATGCACCAAGGGATATGGGAGATTGGTGTGATTTTTCTTATCAACTCATTGTTGTATTTGGTTGAGAGCACTATCCTCAATGGTCCTATCTCCAGCATAATGACCCCACCCTTAAGCGCTGAAGCTTGGTGATTAGCAGAGATAAACCTCAGCAAAGGAAAGAAACTATTTCTGGACGCAATTGGAATTCAACTAAGCCTGTACTAAAGTGTCAAGACAAAAATCCTAGTGAGTAAGATACCTACAATTTCGGTACCATTTATTCGTTGGACAACTGAATCTTTCAAGTAAGAACTTCTCGTACTTAAAGAATACAACTAGACCAAGTTCAGTCACTATGCATATTTTTTAAAAAGGCCAAATTGACTAGATGAGGAATTTGAAAGATATTTCCTACTTATTCTAGTGAAAAATAACTTTGTGACTTTGAAGTTTTCTTTTCTTCTATATATGTGCTTCTGTTATTAAGCAACAATAATGCCACTGTTTTCTTTAGGCTGCTCACAACCCCTTTCCACTCACATGCTTCAGTGGGCTGAGAATGACCAGCCTGCTAAGTGACTGTGTGGCGTGAACTAGAGTAACATCAGATTCCATTAGCTGCAGGCAGGCTTGGTGCAGCAAATCTTGAGGGAGGAGAACACAGCTGAATCAGAGCTTATCCATCACTGGTTGCTGAGCCTCACTGAGAGTATGTTGTCTGCTGAGAACAAGATTTACCTGGAGACTGAAAATTAAATTGATCATGGGTGAGGCAAGTTAGTAAGGTGAGTTAACATGTTAATAGGAGTGAAGCAGACCTATAAATAACATGTATGACAATGCCATTCAATGTGAATTTCCAGCAACGATAGGCAGGTTTTTAAATGATAAGCTTCTTTTAAAAATCTCTTCATTGTGTTACCTGCTAGTTAAAAATGCAAAACCAAGAGACTGATTTTTAGATTACAATGACTATAGGCTCTTTACTTGACTTTTTTTTTTCCTTTTTTTTTTTTTTTTTTATTATTATACTTTAAGTTCTAGGGTACATGTGCATAACGTGCAGGTTTGTTACATATGTATACTTATGCCATGTTGGTGTGCTGCACCCATCAACTCGTCAGCACCCATCAATTCATCATTTATATCATGTAAACTCCCCAATGCAATCCCTCCCTCCTCCCCCCTCCCCGTGATAGGCCCCAGTGTGTGATGTTCCCCTTCCCGAGTCCAAGTGATCTCATTGTTCAGTTCCCACCTATGAGTGAGAACATGCGGTGTTTGGTTTTCTCTTCTTGTGATAGTTTGCTAAGAATGATGGTTTCCAGCTGCATCCATGTCCCTACAAAGGAAGCAAACTCATCCTTTTTTATGGCTGCATAGTATTCCATGGTGTATATGTGCCACATTTTCTTAATCCAGCTGTCACAGATGGACATTTGGGTTGATTCCAAGTCTTTGCTATTGTGAATAGTGCCGCAATAAACATATGTGTGCATGTGTCTTTGTAGTAGAATACTTTATAATCCTTTGGGTATATACCCAGTAGTGGGATGGCTGGGTCATATGGTACATCTAGTTCTAGATCCTTGAGGAATTGCCATACTGTTTTCCATAATGGTTGAACTAGTTTACAATCCCACCAACAGTGTAAAAGTGTTCCTATTTCTCCACATCCTCTCCAACAACTGTTGTTTCCTGACTTCTTAATGATTGCCATTCTAACTGGTGTGAGATGGTATCTCATTGTGGTTTTGATTTGCATTTCTCTGATGGCGAGTGATGATGAGCATTTTTTCATGTGTCTGTTGGCTGTATGAATGTCTTCTTTTGAGAAATGTCTGTTCATATCCTTTGCCCACTTTTTGATGGGGTTGTTTGTTTTTTTCTTGTATATTTGTTTGAGTTCTTTGTAGATTCTGGATATTAGCCCTTTGTCAGATGAGTAGGTTGCAAAAATTTTCTCCCATTCTGTAGGTTGCCTGTTCACTCTGATGGTAGTTTCTTTTGCTGTGCAAAGCTCTTTAGTTTAATTAGATCCCATTTGTCAATTTTGGCTTTTGCTGCCGTTGCTTTTGGTGTTTTAGACATGAAGTCCTTGCCCATGCCTATGTCCTGAATGGTACTACCTAGATTTTCTTCTAGGGTTTTTATGGTATTAGGTCTAACATTTAAGTCTCTAATCCATCTTGAATTAATCTTCGTATAAGGGGTAAGGAAAGGATCCAGTTTCAGCTTTCTACTTATGGCTAGCCAATTTTCCCAGCACCATTTATTAAATAGGGAATCCTTTCCCCATTTCTTGTTTCTCTCAGGTTTGTCAAAGATCAGATGGCTGTAGATGTGCGGTATTATTTCTGAGGACTCTGTTCTGTTCCATTGGTCTATATCTCTGTTTTGGTACCAGTACCATGCTGTTTTGGTTACTGTAGCCTTGTAGTATAGTTTGAAGTCAGGTAGCGTGACGCCTCCAGCTTTGTCCTTTTGACTTAGGATTGTCTTGGCAATGCGGGCTCTTTTTTGGTTCCATATGAACTTTAAAGCAGTTTTTTCCAATTCTGTGAAGAAACTCATTGGTAGCTTGATGGGGATGGCATTGAATCTATAAATAACCTTGGGCAGTATGGCCATTTTCACGATATTGATTCTTCCTATCCATGAGCATGGTATGTTCTTCCATTTGTTTGTGTCCTCTTTGATTTCACTGAGCAGTGGTTTGTAGTTCTCCTTGAAGAGGTCCTTTACATCCCTTGTAAGCTGGATTCCTAGGTATTTTATTCTCTTTGAAGTAATTGTGAATGGAAGTTCATTCCTGATTTGGCTCTGCTTGTCTGTTACTGGTGTATAAGAATGCTTGTGATTTTTGCACATTAATTTTGTATCCTGAGACTTTGCTGAAGTTGCTTCTCAGCTTAAGGAGATTTTGGGCTGAGACGATGGGGTTTTCTAAATATACAATCATGTCATCTGCAAACAGGGACAATTTGACTTCTTCTTTTCCTAACTGGATACCCTTGATTTCTTTCTCTTGCCTGATTGCCCTAGCCAGAACTTCCAACACTATTTGAATAGGAGTGGAGAGAGGGCATCCCTGTCTTGTGCCAGTTTTCAAAGGGAATTTTTCCAGTTTTTGCCCATTCAGTATGATATTAGCTGTGGGTTTGTCATAAATAGCTCTTATTATTTTGAGGTACGTTCCATCAATACCGAATTTATTGAGCGTTTTTAGCATGAAGGGCTGTTGAATTTTGTCAAAAGCCTTTTCTGCATCTATTGAGATAATCATGTGGTTCTTGTCTTTGGTTCTGTTTATATGCTGGATTACGTTTATTGATTTGCGAATGTTGAACCAGCCTTGCATCCCAGGGATGAAGCCCACTTGATCATGGTGGATAAGCTTTTTGATGTGCTGCTGAATCCGGTTTGCCAGTATTTTATTGAGAATTTTTGCATCGATGTTCATCAGGGATATTGGTCTAAAATTCTCTTTTTTTGTTGTGTCTCTGCCAGGCTTTGGTATCAGGATGATGTTGGCCTCATAAAATGAGTTAGGGAGGATTCCCTCTTTTTCTATTGATTGGAATAGTTTCAGAAGGAATGGTACCAGCTCCTCCTTGTACCTCTGGTAGAATTCAGCTGTGAATCCATCTGGTCCTGGACTTTTTTTGGTGGGTAGGCTATTAATTGTTGCCTCAATTTCAGAGCCTGCTATTGGTCTATTCAGGGATTCAACTTCTTCCTGGTTTAGTCTTGGGAGAGTGTAAGTGTCCAGGAAATTATCCATTTCTTCTAGATTTTCTAGTTGATTTGCGTAGAGGCGTTTATAGTATTCTCTGATGGTTGTTTGTATTTCTGTGGGGTCAGTGGTGATATCCCCTTTATCATTTTTTATTGCGTCTATTTGATTCCTCTCCTTTTCTTCTTTTTATTAGCCTTGCTAGCGGTCTGTCAATTTTGTTGATCTTTTCAAAAAACCAACTCCTGGATTCATTGATTTTTTGGAGGGTTTTTTGTGTCTCTATCTCCTTCAGTTCTGCTCTGATCTTAGTTATTTCTTGCCTTCTGCTAGCTTTCGAATGTGTTTGCTCTTGCCTCTCTAGTTCTTTTTTTTTTTTTTTTTTTTTTTTTTTTTGAGACGGAGTCTTGCTCTGTCACCCAGGCTGGAGTGCAGTGGCCGGATCTCAGCTCACTGCAAGCTCCGCCTCCCGGGTTCCCGCCATTCTCCTGCCTCAGCCTCCCGAGTAGCTGGGACTACAGGCGCCACCACCTCGCCCGGCTAGTTTTTTGTATTTTTTAGTAGAGACGGGGTTTCACCGTGTTAGCCAGGATGGTCTCGATCTCCTGACCTCATGATTCGCCCGTCTCGGCCTCCCAAAGTGCTGGGATTACAGGCTTGAGCCACCGTGCCCGACCTCTCTAGTTCTTTTAATTGTGATGTTAGAGTGTCAATTTTAGATCTTTCCTGCTTTCTCTTGTGGGCATTTAGTGCTATAAATTTCCCTCTACACACTGCTTTAAATGTGTCCCAGAGATTCTGGTATGTTGTATCTTTGTTCTCATTGGTTTCAAAGAACATCTTTATTTCCGCTTTCATTTCGTTATGTACCCAATAGTCATTCAGGAGCAGGTTGTTCAGTTTCCATGTAGTTGAGCGGTTTTGATTGAGTTTCTTAGTCCTGAGTTCTAGTTTGATTGCACTGTGGTCTGAGAGACAGTTTGTTATAATTTCTGTTCTTTTACGTTTGCTGAGGAGTGCTTTACTTCCAATTATGTGGTCAATTTTGGAATAAGTGCAATGTGGTGCTGAGAAGAATGTATATTTTGTTGATTTGGGGTGGAGAGTTCTATAGATGTCTATTAGGTCCGCTTGGTGCAGAGATGAGTTCAATTCCTGGATATCCTTGTTAACTTTCTGTCTCGTTGATCTGTCTAATGTTGACAGTGGAGTGTTGAAGTCTCCCATTATTATTGTATGGGAGTCTAAGTCTCTTTGTAAGTCTCTAAGGACTTGCTTTATGAATCTGGGTGCTCCTGTATTGGGTGCATATATATTTAGGATAGTTAGCTCTTCCTGTTGAATTGATCCCTTTACCATTATGGAATGGCCTTCTTGTCTCTTTTGATCTTTGATGGTTTAAAGTCTGTTTTATCGGAGACTAGGATTGCAACCCCTGCTTTTTTTTGTTCTCCATTTGCTTGGTAGATCTTCCTCCATCCCTTTATTTTGAGCCTATGTATGTCTCTGCATGTGAGATGGGTCTCCTGAATACAGCAGACTGATGGGTCTTGACTCTTTATCCAATTTGCCAGTCTGTGTCTTTTAATTGGAGCATTTAGTCCATTTACATTTAAGGTTAATATTGTTATGTGTGAACTTGATCCTGCCATTATGATATTAACTGTTTATTTTGCTCGTTAGTTGATGCAGTTTCTTCCTAGCCTCGATGGTCTTTACATTTTGGCATGTTTTGCAATGGCTGGTACCGGTTGTTCCTTTCCATGTTTAGGGCTTCCTTCAGGGTCTCTTGTAAGGCAGGCCTGGTGGTGACAAAATCTCTAAACATTTGCTTATCTGTAAAGGATTTTATTTCTCCTTCACTTATGAAACTTAGTTTGGCTGGATACGAAATTCCGGGTTGAAAATTCTTTTCTTTAAGAACGTTGAATATTGGCCCCCACTCTCTTCTGGCTTGTAGAGTTTCTGCCGAGAGATCTGCTGTTAGTCTGATGGGCTTCCCTTTGTGGGTAACCCGACCTTTCTCTCTGGCTGCCCTTAAGATTTTTTCCTTCATTTCAACTTTGGTGAATCTGGCAATTATGTGTCTTGGAGTTGCTCTTCTGGAGGAGTATCTTTGTGGCGTTCTCTGTATTTCCTGAATTTGAATATTGGCCTGCCCTAGTAGGTTGGGGAAGTTCTCCTGGATGATATCCTGAAGAGTATTTTCCAACTTGGTTCCATTTTCCCCCTCACTTTCAGGCACCCCAATCAGACGTAGATTTGGTCTTTTTTACGTAATCCCATACTTCTTGCAGGCTTTGTTCATTCTTTTTCTCTTTCTTTTCTTTTTCTTCTTTTTTTTTTTTTTTTTTCTTTTGGTTCTCTCTAGCTTCATTTCATTCATTTGATCTTCAATCGCTGATACTCTTTCTTCCAGTTGATCGAGTCAGTTACTGAAGCTTGTGCATTTGTCACGTATTTCTCGTGTCATGGTTTTCATCTCTGTCATTTCGTTTATGATCTTCTCTGCATTAATTAGTCTAGCTGTCAATTCTTCCACTCTTTTTTCAAGATTTTTAGTTTCTTTGCGCTGGGTATGTAATTCCTCCTTTAGCTCTGAGAAGTTTGATGGACTGAAGCCTTCTTCTCTCATCTCGTCAAAGTCATTCTCTGACCAGCTTTGATCCGTTGCTGGCGATGGGCTGCGCTCCTTTGCAGAGGGAGATGTGCTCTTATTTTTTGAATTTCCAGCTTTTCTGCCCTGCTTCTTCCCCATCTTTGTGGTTTTATCTGTCTCTGGTCTTTGATGATGGTGACGTACTGATGGGTTTTGGTATAGGTGTCCTTCCTGTTTGATAGTTTTCCTTCTGACAGTCAGGACCCTCAGCTATAGGTCTGTTGGAGATTGCTTGAGGTCCACTCCAGACCCTGTTTGCCTGGGTATCAGCAGCAGAGGTTGCCGAAGATAGAATATTGCTGAACAGCAAGTGTACCTGTCTGATTGTTACTTTGGACTTTGGAAGCTTCCTCTCAGGGGTGTACTCCACCCTGTGAGGTGTGGGGTGTCAGACTGCCCCTAGTGGGGGATGTCTCCCAGCTAGGCTACTCAGGGGTCAGGGACCCACCTGAGCAGGCAGTCTGTCTGTCCGTTCTCAGATCTCAACCTCCGCGTTGGGAGATCCACTCCCCCCAAAGCTGTCAGACAGAGTCGTTCGCGTCTGCACCGCCCCGCTGCTTCCCCTGTTGGACTTCAGCTGTGTGCTGTCCCCAGAGGTGGAGTCTCAGTTGAAAATGCAGAAATCACCGGTCTTCTGTGTCGCTCACGCTGGGAGTTGGAGACTGGAGCTGTTCCTATTCAGCCATCTTGCTCCGCCCTCCGATTTTTTTCCTTTTTGTAAAGAACACTTTAACAGTACTATACAGCATTCTTACCTACAGGTACAGTGCTGTACAGCAAATTTCTAGAACTTATTCATCTTATATAACTTTATACTCATTGAATAACACTTTCCATTTCTCCCTCCCTTTAACCCCTAGTACCATGAATCTACTCTGTTTCTGTGAGTTTAACTATTTTAGGTAGCTCATATCATTGGAATCATGCAGCATTTGTCCTTCTGTAACTGGCTTGTTTCCCTTAGCATAATGTCCTCCAGGTTCATCCATTTTGTTGCAAATGACAGGATTTCCTTCTCTGTTAAGGCTAAATAATATTCCATTGTATGTACACACCACATTTTCTTTATCCGTTCATCTGTAAGTAAACACTTGGGTGGTTTCCATGTCTTACCTATTGTGAATAATGCTGTGACCATGGGAGTGCAGATATCTCTTCTAGATCCTGACTTCATTTCTTTCATGTATATACCCAGAGGGGACACTGCTGAGTCATACGGTAGTTCTATTTTTAATATGTCGAGGAACTTCAATACTTTTCTCAATAGTAGCTGAACCATTTTATATTCCTACCAGCAGTGTAGAAGGCTTCCCATTTCTCCACATCCTTGGCAACCCCTCTGATCTGTCATTTTTTGATAATGGCCATCCTAACAAGTGTGAAGTGATAGCTCGTTGTATTTTTCACTTTTGAATTGCATTGATGGTTTGAGACGTTGAGCATCTTTTTATCTACCTGTTGATCATTTTTATGCCTTCTTTGGAGAAATATCTATTCAAGTACTTTGCTCATTTATTAATCTGGATATTTGGTTTTTTGCTTTTGAGTTGTAGATTTCCTCACATATTTTTGGTATCAACCCCTTATAAGATATATGGTTTTCTAATATTTCCTCTCATTCCACAGGCTGCCTTTTCACTCTGTTTATTGTTTCCGTTGCTTTGCAGTAACTTGCTACTTTGATAGAGTGCCACTTGTCTATGTTTGCTTGTGTACTGTGTTTTTGGTGTCACAGCCAAGAAATCATTGCAAAGACAAATCTCAAGGAGCTCTTCCTTTATGCTTTTATCTAAAAGTCTTACAGCTTCAGGTGTTACATTTAAATTTTTAATCTATTTTGGGTTGATTTTGTGTACGATGTAAAACAAGGATCCGGTGTCATTATTTTGGCTGTGAATGTACAGTTTTCCCAGCACCATTAATTAAAGAGACTATCCTTTCCCCATTGTGTATTTCTGGCATCCTTGTTGAAGATCAGTTGATGTTACATGTGTGTTTATTTCTGGGATTGTGACTTTGTTCCACTGGTATATTTGTCTGTTTTTAATGCCCACACCACATTGTTTTCTTTTTAAATATATTTTGAAATCAGTAAGTGTGATGCCTCCAGTTTTGTCCTTCTTTCTCAAGATTGCTTTGCCTAACTGGGGTTTTTAGTTTGTCATTTTCATGTAGATTTGAGGAGAGAATTTTTTCTACTTCTGTGCAAAATTTCATTGGGATATTGATAGTGATTGCATTGAATCTGTAGATTGCTTTAGATAGTATGAACATTTTAACAATATTAAGTCTTCCAGTCCATGAACACACATCTTTGTATTTATTTCTGTCTTCTGTATCTTCTTTAATCTCTTTCATCAATGCATTATAGTTTTCAGTGTACAAGCCTGTTATGTATGGTTCGAATATTGGTGTTCCTCCAAACTTTATGTGTTAAAGTCTAATCTCTAATGTGATGAAATTAAGAGGTGGGGCAGTTGGGAGGTAATTAGGTCATAGGAACTCTGCCCTCATGAATGGGATTAGTGTCCTTACAAAAGAGGAGTGAGAGGGACTTTTTGTCATTTCTGCCACGTGAGGATGCAGCAAGAAGATACCATCTCTGAGAAACAGGTCCTTACTGGACAACGAATCTGCTGGTGCTTTGATGTTGGGCTTCCCAACCTCCAGAACTGTGAGCAATAAGTTTATGTTGTTTATAAATTACTCAGTCTAAGGCATTTTGTTATAAAAGCCTGAACGGACTAAGCCTCCTTGGTTTATTTCTAAGTATTTTTCATGTCATTCTAAATAGGATTGTTTTCTAAGTTTCCTTTTCAGATAGTTGTTAATAGTAACATAGCTTTTGTGTTGAGTTTGTAATCCTGAAATGTTACTAAATTCATTTGTTAGTTCTAACTGTGTGTGTGTGTGTGTGTGTGTGTGTGTGTGTGTGTGTGTGTGTGTTTCATCCTCAGGGTTTTCTACATATAAGATCATGTCACAGGTACACATAAATCATTTTACTTCTTCCTTTCCTATTTGGATGCCATCTCTTTTTCTTAGCAATTACACTGGCTAAGACTGCCGATACTATCTTGAATACAGGTGACTAAAATAGCCATCTTTGCCTTCTTTCTGATCTTAGAAGAAACGATTTCAGTTTTTCACATTGAATATTGTATTATACTAATGGTAGATGTTTCATATTTGGGCTTTATTATGTTAACGTTAATCCTTGTATACCCAGTTTGTTGCGAGTTTTTATCAAGGAAGGGTATTAAATTTTATCAAATGCTTTTCTGAAGTCTATGGAGATTATAAGATGATCAGATTATTTGTATCCTTTATTTTGTTGCATTACATTATTCTGTTACAATGGGCCACATTAATCAATTTGCACATATTGAACCATTCTTTCAGCCCGGGGATAAATCACTCTTGATCATGGTGTATGACCCTTTTAACTATGCTGATGAACTCAGTTTGATAGTATTTTGTTGAGAGTGTTTGCAACTATGTTTATTAGGGTTATCATCCTTTAGTTTTCCTTTCCTGCAGTGACTTTATCTGGCTTTAGTATTAGGGTACTGCTAGCCTCATAAAATCAGTTTGGAAATCTTTCCACTTTTTCGATTTTTTGAAATAAGGAAGATTGGTGTTCATTCTTTCCTGAGTGTTCAGTAGTATTAACCAATGGAGGTATATAGTCTT